>NW_024730529.1:185000-422500 GCF_018991925.1 Homarus americanus
CTCGCTTTCAGCCGATGAGAAATATTATAATCGATTATACGAGATTGGTAGATATTATAGGATATGAGCTATAGGGATGATAGATGAAGATATAGTAGTGAAAATAATGTAGCTAGTTATAGTAACCAATGATATATAGTTTTTGTCCGTGTGGGTGAAATATATCAGACTAGATTTTAAGCAGTGAAGAGATTATTAATAATTATATTTATGTCTAGTATTGTAGGATATAAATTATAGGAAGAAAATTATTAAAAGTAGTGAAGTATTAAGGATAGTATAATATTTTGTTAGGCTGGGTTGATTATGAATTACACAAACTACATGAATTATATGTCAGGCACTTATGGCCGTATGTACCTGCTTGTGATTAATATAATCATATAAAGATTATATTTAATATCGAACATTATAAATTATACGAATAATAAAAGGGAAATAATCTTGGCCCAAAAAATATACAGATTATATCAATTCTATAGGTATTATATGGCACAAATTATAGGCACTATAGAGGAAAAAGTTAACGTAAATATATGGTATCATTTGGGTGTATTAATTATATATAACACGCCAACGACTCTTAAATTTTCGTGCACCAAATAATTTTTAACTCGACGAAAAACAAAACGAGTGATTTTTTGGCTTCATTTAAAGCTATTAAACAAAGATGGCGTCAAATTAGCACCGAGACTTTATTACTTTAACTAGATACGTCCACTTAACATTACCTTAACTAGACCCGTCCACTTAACATTACCTTAACTAGATACGTCCACTTAACATTACCTTAACTAGACCCGTCCACTTAACATTACCTTAAGGTTTAATGTTTGTTTTTAACATGTAACACCTCGCGTAACTTAGAAAAATGGCATTAAATTTACGCTGAGACTCTACCTTAGTTTCAGTTAGAGAAGAGAATTGAATATAGGAATCTTTTGAGAATACGGACCATGGACAGGAACCTTTTGAAAACACGGACCATGATGAGTAGGAACCTTCTGAGAACACGGGCCATGGACAGGAACCTTTTGAAAACACGGACCATGATGAGTAGGAACCTTATGAGAACACGGACCAGCAACCTATTGAGAACACGAACCACGGACCATGAGTAGGAACCTTTTGAAAACACGGACCATGATGAGTAGGAACCTTATGAGAACACGGACCAGCAACCTATTGAGAACACGGACCACGGACCATGAGTAGGAACCTTATGAGAACACGGACCAGAAACCTGTTGAGAACACGGACCACGGACCATGGGCCATTGTGTGCGATTATGTGCATTGTGGTGTGGAGGCCCTGAATAGCCGGTCCCCGACACAATCAATTCTCCACACCCTCGTTATAACTTAATTATTTTCAAGTATGTTTATCGACCCAGCGGGGTGTCGTGGTGTAGGTGTAGGGAGGTTGAGGTGTAGGTGTAGGTGTAGGTGTAGGTGTAGGTGTAGGTGTAGGGAGGTTGAGGTGTAGGTGTAGGTGTAGGTGTAGGTGTAGGTGTAGGTGTAGGGAGGTTGAGGTGTAGGTGTAGGAAGGTTGAGGTGTAGGTGTAGGTGTAGGTGTAGGTGTAGGTGTAGGTGTAGGTGTAGGGAGGTTGAGGTGTAGGTGTAGGTGTAGGTGTAGGTATAGGTTCAGCTACACGTATACTGTACACCTAAACACGTATAGATTTTGGAGTAAGCAAAGGTACAGCTATAGAACAGTACAGAGACATGTATGTCTGTATGTATGTATGTATGTATGTATGTATGTATGTATGAATGTATGTATGTATGTACGTGTTTAACGTTTGAAAATGCATGTGGGTATGTGTGTGTGTGTGTGGAAGTGTGTGGTTATGTTACATGTAAGTGTGTAGGTGTGTGTGTGTGGGTATGTGTGTACGTTTCCCTAGTTGTTCGAGTAAGAATAGGAGTGTGACTTATCTTAGCATTCTCTTGCCCCAACGGTGGTCACAGAACTTAATGAATACGTCTGCTGATTCGTCAACTCCTTTCGACCAATCAAATGTCACATCAAAGAGTTTTGTTTGTGATTGGGGGAGCGTAGAACCTAGGGCCAGAATTCTCAAATATTCGTAAGTTTAATATTTCTCGTAACTGAAAGTATGAGAAGTTTATTATTACGGTCATTATTATTATTATTATTATTATTATTATTATTATTATTATTATTATTATTATTATTATTATTATTATTATTATTATTATTATTATTATTATTATTATTATTATTATTATTATTATTATTATTATTATTATTATTATTTCCGTTAGTTATTAGTTATTATTTTTTCATTTCTTTGTTAAATCAATTTTCAGCTACAGAAAATAACTATTCCTTTTGCAAACAATATTACTCTCTCTCTCTCTCTCTGTCTCTCTCATGGTAGACAGACACACCAACATTGACATTACAGAAGGCATTTGGGTTGCTTCCATGTCCTAATGTGGTTTATATATCATAATATTGGTCTGTTTCTGCCCTCTGCCTGTGTGTGTGTGTGTGTGTGTGTGTGTGTGTGTGTGTGTGTGTGTGTGTGCGCGCCATGGGAAGTGAGAAATGGTTAAGTGAAAGGTGGATGGATAAGAAGGGAAACAAGTTGAAGGAATAAATGGAATAGGAGAAGGAGTGGAAGTCGAAGAGATGGAAAGATAAAAGCGAGAGGAAAGAAATATAAAAGGAAAGGAGTGGAAGGGGAAGAAATAAGAAGTGATGGAGGGAAAGAGATGCTGTGATGGAAGAGAGGGAGACGTGGAATGAACAATATGGAAAAGGCTGATGTGAGAGAGGCGAAAATTGAAAATATAGGTGTGAGATGAATAATATGAAAAAGGGGAAGGAAGAGGGAGAAAATAGGGAGAATGTGGGATGGAGGATATGGAAAAGGAGAATATGGGATGGGAAGGAAGAGTTTGGGGGTTGCCAGGTCAGTTTTTCAGTGTCCTCAATAATCGATACTAAATCAATACACCGGAGCAGGAGTTGACGATTAAATGGAAGTAGTCACGCGTGCTGCATAATACAGTATGTGGAGAGAGAGAGAGAGAGAGAGAGAGAGAGAGAGAGAGAGAGAGAGAGAGAGAGAGAGACTCGGTGTTTCGGAATGCCCGTTATGGCGTTGTATAATGTTACGATCATGTATGAATATATTTATACATTATATATGGATGGATGTATGAATGTAATTATGTTTTATGTATATTTCCGTGTATATATCTATGTATGCATATATTTATAAACATACTGACACTTCTATGTATATAAATATTTCTTATGCTAGGATGGATGTATTCATGTATGTATATATGTATTTAGAAACTGTAATGACTCTGCCACGCTGTATAAATATTTAGACTAACTATTACCAAGACAGGGTGCATGTTAATAAGAGGATTATTCTGTACACCAATTATGGGAGTGTGTGTTTTGTTGTTATACTACTACTACTACTACTACTACTAATAGTAATGATGATAATGATAATAAAAATAATGATAACTACATCAAATTATAACTATTCCGGTTCCGTGCATCATGTTGTGTTTTAACCAACTCGTCTGTCATTGGTCATCAAATCAGCCAACCAGACGCCGTCATTCAACTAGCGCATACCTGTTGTCTCTTTGTATGATGGCCGGGTACCAGGCTGGATTACCCCCCCCCCCCCCACACACCCACCCACCTCCCTTCATCTGCTGGATATACTGGATTTAGTTGAATTAATCCCAGCATAAATCCGCATGGACCGTCCGTTGTTTGCTCCCATAAATCCAGCATAATGGTGACCGGATCCGCTGCATTAGAATCGTCATGATCTATTTGGCTAATTGGTCACCTTCGTCGTTCCGAGTTGCATTATAGTGAATAACTGGCACTTAAGATGGATGGTAACGAGCTTGTGGTGTGCCCGGGCTTAAATCCGGGTCTCTTAATGGCTGTTGAGGATTGTTTGTGTGAGAGATGCTGTTTTTTTCCCCCCTGTGTGTGGTCGTGAATGGCCTTAATTCAGGTTTGTATTAAATTCATAAGATAAATATTAAAATTGATGGCGTTAATTTAAGTTTATATTAACGATATAAGCCATACATTGTTACAGTTGGTCTTAGTTGAGGATTGTGTTGATGTTGATGTATTGTAATGGTTTTAATTCAGGTTTGTGTATGAGTGATGTGGGTTATATTTCTCATAGATCGCCATAATTCAGGTTTCTTTTGTAGAGGTGACATTTTTTTCGGCGATGGCCTCAGAGCAGTGACCTATATGAGAGAGAGAGAGAGAGAGAGAGAGAGAGAGAGAGAGAGAGAGAGAGAATATGCAACCACACTCGTTCACTTCGTCTCTCGTCATTAATATAAAATTGATCATTCTCTCTCACACACACACACACACACATCTCTCCACCCATCGCCCTCTCACCACAACAACAGATCCGGACCCCACCTCCTTTATCCCCTCTTTTTATGTATAATCCCTCACCCGTCATGCATGTGTTCCCCCCCCCATCCCTCTCCCTTCCTTCCTCACTCCTAACCCTTCCTCCTCCTCCTACCTCCTCCCTCTTTTTTTCCACCCCATCTATTGCCCATCTCACCTTCCGTTTCACCTCTCCTTCACCCCTACCTTCTTTCCCTATTCCATCCCATTCATCTTTCTTCCCCTCTCATCTTATCCCCTCCCCCTTTCGTCTTTCTCCTCTCCCTTCCATCCCATCACTCAACTTTCTCTTTCTCCCTCCTCTCTCCCCTTTCCTCGTTCCTCTCTTTTTGTCTCCTCCTGTTCCATTTGTTGCCTCTCTCATTCCCCTCCTTTCCTATCCCACCCAATCCGTCTTAGTTCCCCCATCTCCTCTACTACTTCCTCCTCCTCTTCCTCTTTCCTCCTCCTCCTCCTCCACTGTTTCCCTTTCATTTCTTTTGTCTTCTACCACATCCTTTCCCACATTGTCTTCCCTCTCCCTTACCACTGCCCCTCTCATACCTGCTCCACCTCTTCCACTATCCTTCTCACCACCCCACTCCACCCCTCCCACCTTATATTAGTACCCAATACACCTCCCATTTCATCCCTCACCCATTCCATCCTATACTTCTCATCCAACCACCCCTCCCACCCCATCCTATCTCACTTACCCCTCCCATCCCATCCCTTCCCATCCCCCTACCTCTCCCTCCCCGTCCCTGAATATCGATCACACACAGAGATTCGTCACCATAAGGGCCACAATGCCATTAATTTCAATTACGAGGGTCGCCCTTCTCTCTCTTGACTGTAATGTTTTGAGTCACACACACACACACACACACACACACGGTTAGGTTAGGTTAGGTTAGGTTAGGGGTTGATTAGGTTGGGATAGGTTAGGTTAGGTTATAGGTATGCGGGGTTAAGTTACGAGCAGGTTTGGTTTGGTTAAGGTCTGAAAGATAAGGTCAAAGGTCAGTTGGGTTAGGTTAGTGATGGAGTAAGTTAGTTTAGTCTGAACACAACACAACACAACGCAACACAACACAACACAGAGGACGAAAGTAACACCACATGCAAAACGTTTGAAGTCGTGAATATGTAAGTAAGCTCCCTCTCCCTCTCCCTCTCCTTCTCCCTCTCCCTCTCTCTCTCCCTCTCTTTCCTTCCTTCCTTCGTTAGTCCCCCTCCCGTTCTCCCTGTGTTCCTCTTTCCCTCTATCACCCTTCCCCCTCCTCCACTATCCCTCCCACTTCCCCTTTAGCCCTCCCTCTCCCCACTACCCCTTCTCTCCCCCCTTCGTCCCTCTTTCTCCCTCACTATCCCTTTATCCTTCCCCCTTCCCAACCCTTACTATCTCTTCTCCTTCCTTACTATCCAAACCCCTCCCCCATTATATTTCCCCCCTTCCACTATATCTCTCCATCTTCCCTCTATCCCTCCCCTTTCATTCTGTTTCCCTCTCCACTACCCTTCCTTCCCTACCCTCCCTTCCCTACTCCTTCCTTCCCTCACTTCATCCCCCCCATCATGTACAACCTGAAAAATGAGTGACCGTGACAAATATGCCCCAACTCGCTCCTGTGTCCCCCTCCCCTTCTACGTTCTCCTCCTTCCCTCTCTCCCTCCTCTCCCTTCTCCCTCTCTCCCTCTCCCCTTCCCCCTCTCTCCTCACTCCTCTCCTCCTCCTCCCCTCCCCCTATGAAAATATATTAAACGCCAAGTACAATAGAATAAATTAGTAAGCAGAATAACATGTTAATTTAATGCGGAATATATTTTAATTCGGAAAAAAATAAATATAAACCCGGGAAAATTTTTAGCTGTTTTCCGAAATCACTCACTTAAATTTACATAACTAAACTAGGGAATATCCACGCCAATTATACACAAGCACTAAACTGTATTTTTTTTGGTGTGTGTGTGTGTTTTTGTTGCTGTTTTTTTTTCTATTTTTATTTCCCGACAATTTCGTTTGGTGTGTTTAGCGTGGCCCTCCTCTCTCTCTCCTTCTTTCTCTCCCTCTCCCTCTCCCTCTCCTTCTCCCTCTCCCTCCTTCCTCCCAGGCCGCCACTAAATTATTCTGGTAGTATTGTGTGTCATGGTATATATTTGGTTAATTATGTATACTACTACTCCTACTACTACTACTACTACTACTACTACTACTACTACTACTACTACTCCTACTACTACTACTACTACTACTACTCCTACTACTACTACTACTACTACTACTACAACCTTTGTTACTGGACACATTACAGGTTGTCATATATCTCTCGTCCATAGGAAGGGGGGTGAGATAGGTAGAGAGAGGGGGACTTAGGGTAGTGGGGGGGGGGGAGATAGGGAGAATCTAGCATTGCCAGATGGACTGAAAGGGCGACAACTCCCTCCATGACGAAAGGATCGAAAATCCCTGTCTATCTCGTGGCTTCGTGGACCTTGTGGCCCCTCGTGGGTTAACACTGTCATGCCACCCCCTCCCCCCTTGGCCACCAGAATGCAGTGAGGGGAAAGGCTATAAACCGAACACTTCAAGGGGAATCACGTGAGGTGGGGAGGAGGGGAGGGAAGAAGAAATGAGGGGAAAATGGGGGGTGAAAGAAAGGGGAAGATGGAAGGAAGGAAGTAATGAGGTAATGAAGGAGAATGTATAGGTTGAGAAGAAAAGATTCGGAGGGGAAAAATGGGTGAAAGAAAGAGGAAGGAAGGAAGGAAGGAAGGATGGAAGGAAGGAAGGAGAATGTGTAAGTAGGGGAGAGAGTTCTAGAGGGAAGGGTGAATGAAGAAGAACTGTTAAATGGGGAAGATAGGAAAGGAAAAGATAAATTAAAGAAAGGGGAGGATAAGTGAAGGAAGGAAAGAGAATATGTAAAAGTATCAGGTAAAAAAAAATAGAGGGAAAATAAGGAGGAAATAGGAGAAATAAAGAAGAACAAGGAGGTGGGAACAACACTAGGTACAAATATTCCCCCAATAATAAGTTCCTATACTTCTCAATAGTTCCCACTCTTTAATATCTACTTAAGAACCCTCTTACTTATATACTCTTCACCAATTACTTATAAACCTCCTACTATTATTGAACATCTACTTATGTATACCTTTAATACCCCCATAGAAAACACTTAAGTAAAACCAATGACATTACTTAGAAACGTCGTTACTGAGCATCTACTTAAGACCCTTGTTACCCCGTTTAAGTGTTTCTCTACGTCCTGGGATATTACTTACAAATTAAAATATCACTTTACCCACTACAATACAGTACCCTCCCATACAATAAGCTCCCCACACAATACAGTACTCTCCCCACACAATACAGTACCCTCCCCACACAATACAGTACCCTCCCCAACAATAAGCTCCCCACACAATACAGTACCCTCCCCACACAATACAGTACCCTCCCCAACAATAAGCTCCCCACACAATACAGTACCCTTCCCAACAATAAACTCCCCACACAATACAGTACCCTCCCCTACAATAAGCTCCCCACACAATACAGTACCCTCCCCACACAATACAGTACCCTCCCCTACAATAAGCTCCCCCCATAATAAGGAGGAGGTGATGGGTGTCAGTACAGGTAGAGGGGAGAGGAAGGTACCGTATCTGGTTACCTTCCCTTATTAAACGAGGATAACAGCCAGGGGATTAGGGGGGCTGGGGAGAGGAGGGCTGGCAGGGGGAGATGAGGTGTAGAGGGGAGAGGAGGAGTGGGAGAGGGGAGAGGAGGGGTGGGAGAGAAGGGGTGTAGACGGGAGGGAGGTGTAGGAGGGGAGATGAGGTGTAGAGAGGAGAGAAGTGGGAGAGAAGGTGTGGGTGGGGGAGATGGGGTGTAGAGGGGAGAAGAGGAGTGGGTAGGGGAGATGGGGTGTAAAGGGGAGATTTGGGGTGGGAGTTGGAGATAGGGTGTAGAGGGGAGAGGAGCAGTGGGGGGAAGGAGTATAGACAGGAGTTCTGGGGAGAGACGGGAGTTGGGAGAATATGGGTGGGGAGTAAAAGAAAGATGAGTAGCTGGGAGACTGAGGAAAAGAGGGGTGACTCTGAAAGGGGAGATGGAAGAGGGAGGAGAGGAATTCCAGGTGTTGGGGAGAGAAAGGTAATGGGAGAGGGATTAGAAGGGATAGGGGAGAGCCAGGGAGAAGTTAATGACTAAGGGAGGAAAGGAAGGGAGATAGTGGGATGGGGTGAGGGGAGAGCGAAAGGGAGACTAATGACTAAGGGAGGGTAGAAGAGAATTATTAAGATGGGGAGATATTAATGGGGAGGAAATAGGAGGGAAGAATAAATACGAAGGATATGAAATGGGAGGAGGGAGGAAGTAAGAAGAGGAAGGGAAATGGGAGATGATAGAAGTGAGGAAAAGAAGTTAGAAAGTAAGGGAAGAATTTGCGTAAGGGGAGGAGGTAAGAGGGAGGGAGAGTTGAGAGGGAGGTGAGAGGTAAGAGGAAGGCGATAGGTAAGAGGAGAAGGAAATGGAAGGACGGGAGAAACAGGAAGAGAAAGAGAAGAGAAAACCCTGGACAGAAATGGAGGAGAGTAAAAGAAGATTGAGAAGGAAAAATCATGTCAGAATTGAGAGAGAGAGAGAGAGAGAGAGAGAGAGAGAGAGAGAGAGAGAGAGAGACGAAGACCGATTTAAAGAAAGATAAGAGTCAGTAGGAGAGAGGGTGAGAGGGTTGAGGTGAGGGGAGGGGTGAGAGGGAGGGAATGAAGACAGGGATTGTGAGAGGGATGAGGGGAGTGGGGGAGGGAAGGGTGAGAGGGATGGAGACAGGGATTGTGAGGGAGAGGAAGGGATGTAGGGAGAGGCTGATAGGATGAAGAGGATTTAGGATAAGCCGAGGAGCAGGAGGAGAGGTGGAGAGGGGGGGGGAGCCGAGGAGGATCTTGGTGAGAGCTGAGGAAAGATGGTGTATGATGAGAGAGAGAGAGGGAGAGAGAGAGAGAGAGAGAGAGAGAGAGAGAGAGAGAGAGACGCAATACAAAAGAAAACAAATTGTGTCTACGAATATACCTTTAAGACACCAAGAAATTAGAATGTATGAGAGACAGTCTCTCTGGTGGACGGCGGGAGACGACGTGTTGCATATAGAGAGAGAGATAGGGAGAAACAAAAGCTGAGGTAAGTTGGGTAGAAACGAGAGACATGGAGAGAGACTTGCAGGAGAGAAGGAGAGAGAAGAATGAGATGCTGGAGAGATAATGAGAGAAGGATTTAGGTGATAAGTGAGAGACAGTGAGGGAAGGAATGGCATGCAGGAGAGACAATGAGAGTAAGGATAATAAGGAATGAGTGGTAGAGAGAGAGATAAGGAGGGAGAGAGAGGGATGAATGGGAGTGAGGGGGGAGAGTGAGGGAAGCAGCGTATGATAGGTGAGTGACCAGAGGGGAGAGGAGAAGAGAGAGGATTATGGAAGGGACCTGTTTTGTTAGCCCGCGGGAGACGTTGAAGGGAAGGAAGGGGAGAGGGAGGAAGGGAAGGGGGGAAATAGGAGGATGATGGAGGGAAGGGGAAGGAGGCTGGAAGGGAAGAGGATAAACGAGGAAAGGAGGAGGATGATGGAGGAAAGGAAAAGGAGGCTGGAAGGAAAGATGATGATGAAGGGAGGAGGAGGAAGATGGAGCGAGAGGGAGGGACGGTGGGACCAGGGGAGGATGATGATGGAAGGGTATATGAAGAGGAAGAAGGGAAGGAAGGGGAGAAGAAGAGGACAGATGGAAGGGAAGGAGGAAAACGGTAGACAAGTGATAAAAGAGAGAGAGAGAGAGAGAGAGAGAGAGAGAGAGAGAGAGAGAGAGAGAGAGAGCAGCTGGGTGGTATAGTAATCGGAGGGACAACAGTGCTATATAATTTACCAACTCTAATTCTCAGTTCTGCAACTTGGGATCGAAACCTAATTGACATGGACGACAAACCCCGCGATTGTCTCTTTTTTTGTTCAAATGTCATGGCGTTTGTGATTCTAGCATTTATACTTGTGTCTATTTTGATGGTATTTATCCTAATGCAATGTTTACCGTTCAACCCTTCAATAAATGTCAGAAAAATAATCACGTGTTTGAATTCACAGATTGTCTTTTTTTTCGGACATGACGTTTATGATTCTAGTGTTTATACTTTGGTATGTTTTGATGGTATCTATACTAATTCAATGTTTACCTTTCTAGCCTCTAATAGATTTCAAGATGTTATCGTGAGTTGATTGCCTTTTTTTCTTCAAAGGCCATGGTGTATAAATTTCCTGTGTTTATACTTTGGTATGTTTTTATAGCAGCTATACTATACAATGTTTACGTTTCTAGCTTATAATTCACGAGAAAATATATATATTACTGTTTGCTGATTAACTACTTTTTGGTTAATTGCCATAGTGTATATATTTCAAGTGCTTATATTTTTGGGTGTTATGGTGGCGTCTATACTGATACAATGTTAACAGTTCTGGTATATAATAAAAGACAACATACTCTATTGTTATTGGGAAAACTACAGGCAATGTATTTAAATTTATACAGAATTGATATAAATCTTTTAATGTATTTGTTTTAAGCAATTAAGTAAAATGAGATTTATACTAAATTGAGTGAAGTATTTTTATATATTTAAATGAGAAACTATATAATGAAATGTATACAACTTACCTTAGTAATGTTTTGAAGTATTTATGTTAAGTAGCGAAATATATAAACATTGGCAGTGCATTTATAGTAATCTATATATAAACTTGTTTAAGTAAGTCAATCAGTTGAAATAGATGATACATTTATAAGTCTTTTATAAGGATTTTAGTGAGAAATAATCTATTGTATCTTACACTTCACTTCAAATTAGCTTTTTTATAAATTTTACTTAAATATCGAAATCATTTGGAATTTAAGTTACATTAAAGTCTTAAATCTATCAATTTTATGATTCATTGATATTATTTTTTCTTTGTTTTAAGTAACAAAATAATGCGTAGCTATTCTTTGTTTGTTAAATTCTCTTGGTATTTTTATTAATTCTAATTTAGTGTTAGGACGATGAGGAAGTGGGCCTATTAGAATTCGAAATTAGGGTTAGACTGAGATCTATTCGCATTGGGACCCAGTATGACTGAATCACAATCTCAGTGGCTAGAATTAGGGCCTATTAGCACTAGGGCCCAAACCATGCAATTAAATTGGGGTCTATTGAGACAGAGAGCTGCTTGAGACCATTAAAAACGTATTAGGACATGGGGCCTAGTTGACCAATCATCTGTTTTTGTTGATATAATTCGCACCTCTCGTTGCCATTGGTCACACTGGCTGGTAGTTATTGTTGGTGTAATTCCTTATATAATTTGTATTTTTTTCCTAGAGAGACTTGGTTGATATTCTTTAAGTCAAATTATTCCCGACCAAGATCATGATGTGGACTTGTAACTAGATTAGTATCTCTCTCTCTCTCTCTCTTTTTTTCTTGTTCTCTTTTACTCTTTCTCATTCTATCTTTCGCGTTCTCCTTTTTCTCTCTTTCTTTTTCCGTTTCTCTTCTTTGTTTTTCTCTTTCTCTCGTTGAAAAAGATAGATAGATAGATAGATAGATAGAGACCATATTGCCGAATCTTAAGATATAAAAAAGACATAACTTATGCACCTCCCATCGTTTGTATCAAGACCACGCCCACCTCGTAACTAGGGGGCGTGGCAACTGCTTCTACTGCCGTGATTGGTCGACCGGTAAATCCTTAAAAATGGTCCTAATGGCCTACTCTCTAATGGTTCCCTCTTTTTTTTTCCTTACCCGTAATGCCTCTGTGTGTTAGGGACTCTGGGAATAATAAGTTGAATTAGTCTGTCTGTCTGTTTTGTTGTTTGTTTATTTGTATTCTGTTGTTGTTGTTGTAGTTTTCTTGTTGTTGTTGTTATTGTATTATATGTTTCGTTTTCTAGGTGTGATTAACCCCTTGATTACTATAACATAATCCTTTCAGTACTATGATGTAACCCCTTGAGTACTAGACGACCCTTTGAGTACGGTGTCGTAATCTTTTGAGTAATATAACATGGTACTCGCGGTGATAATTTTTCGTACTCAGTCAGGGGATTAAGTCATCATACTCAGTGGGTTGTCATCACATTCAGGGGATTAAGTTATTATACTCAAGGGATTAAGTCATCGTTCTCAAAGGATTAAGTCATCATACTCAAAGGATTAAACACCGTTGACATAAGTCTCCTTAAGTTTCTAAAACACACAACTGCTAAAAATGGAGAACGATATATAATTTACCTGGAAATGTAATTCTTCTCAATTTTATCACGACTTAATATTTATTTACGGTTTTTACACGAGAATAAAAGGTGTTGTGTCGCTCTTGTCAACATTGTCTTATAGTTATTATTTTACCTGTGATGGGAGACGAGGAGGATAAGACACAGGTGTATTTATTTCCAACGAGAACAACGAGAACGAGGACAATAATGACGAGAATTAGACTTTATAATTAAGGCATTTCCTCCACACATCATAAGTGAGACTTGCCTGTAAACACACCTATTAATTTATGAATTCTCTTCCGCCTAAGACATGTTGGTTCGGTAAGCTGTTTATATAAATGATTTAGGATTTTTATTCGGCAAGGATTCGTGTTTTATTATTGTTTATTTCGGTAAGTTTATCGTGAATTATTTGTCCCCACAACCTTGAAGAGCGGAGGGATATATCGATCTGTGTGTGTGTGTGTGTGTGTGTGTGTGTGTGTGTGTGTGTGTGTGTGTTGAAGTATACATAGTGTCACTTGACGTAATAATAATAATAGTAATACACATAATAATAATAATAATAAACAGCAAAACCCTCTCCTTTAAAACACAACAACAAATCAAAACACACACACACACACACACACACACACACACACACACACACACACACACACACACACACACACACACACACACACCTCTTCCACTCCACAAAAAATAAAAAAGTAAGGAAAATAATGAGGCGTCACATCAAAAGAGTTAAAAGGGTCAATATATTTAACTCTGAAGATTTTCCAAGATGACAATTTTTACTCGGGCGTCTTGAGAAGGTCTTTCATCCCCAGCCAGCCGAGGAGGTCCACTTCTTGTTGTCTTGGTTAAATTTTTTTTTACACATTACTTTTTTATTTAATACTTTAGCGTTGTTGTTGTTGTTTTTTATTAATTTCATTGGTGTTTTTTATTTGATAATTTTTCTTTTGTTTACTTAATACTTTGGCGTTTTTTACTTAAGATGTTTTTTTTTACTTAATACTTTGCCTTCTATATTTTATACTCTATAGTTAATGCCGGTATTTACTTTCGTTTTTTATTGTTTGTTTTATTTATACTTTTTCCTTCTTTATGTTTTATTTTCTTTATTATTTTCCTCCGTCTTCCATGCATGATGTTCATCTGGGTAAGAGGTGTCGTGAGGAGACAGTAATAAGGAACTTTGTAGGCTGGAGACCCACTGGGCGTCCTGACTCTCTGACAGACAAGTGTGGCACCGTGTGTGTGTGTGTGTGTGTGTGTGTGTGTGTGTGTGTGTGTGTGTGTGTGTGTGTGTGTGTGTGTGTTTTATGTTATTACTAATTTTGTATCAACTATAAAAAAAAAGTAAAAATGGACATATCATCAGTAAGCCCATAACAGATGAATCTTTACAAGCACACCCAGAATAACCCGGTTTACTGCACCAGGATACACCCAGGGCGCCATTAAAGTGCCATAAAGTAGGAGCTCCCGTTAAAAACCCCGCGGTAATGTTGACAAGTGAGAGGCATGATGCTGCCGCCACCTTCCCAGAACTGGTGTGTGGGTCAGAGGCCACTCTACCTAATTTACCTGCTTCTATACACCTGGCTCTTGTTGTTGACCTTGACCCAGGTGTGGGATTGCATATAAAATGATAAACTAATGAAATGTGGAGAATCTTTTATATATAAATTAATCCAAGATGACATTCACAAATATCTTAAAAATATATTAAAAATAAAAGTAAACAGCTATTTATAACGATACAATTAAATATTATAACCGAAACTACACTTCTAGTAAGCATAAATAGCACATACATTGGTGTTAGCCGGAGAACAGGGAAATACACTTAGACTAATAAGAACAGTAGAAACAACACGAAAGCCAACAAAAAGACGGAGCACAAAAGTGTTGAAGGAAAGACCCGGCGGGAGGACAAACAAACCCACACTGTTTGTTGAGCGCAATGTTAATGTTTCCAGAGTATTAAGCAACACTAGGAACACGGGGTAAATTTCTTGTGTTGATCCTGGACAAACACACTCAAGGCTCAGCACGTGATTCTTGGTCAGGTCAGGTGTTTAATGTCATCTTGGACCCTCCTACCCACCCTACCTACTCCACCTTACCCCACCCCAACCCACCAATAACGCCCCTCCCAACCCACCCATCCAACCCCATTCCACCCATCCCACCCCACTCCACCCATTCCAGTCACCTCCACCCATGGTTTAATGTGATTTTGTATGAAAGGATGAAGTAATGTGTTTGTGGTGATTTTATTGTTGGAAAGGTCTATGAGTCGTGTTTTTTTATGGTGTTTGAATTATTTGTCGATTTTGATGTGTTTATTTTTTTCATTTACTGGGGTTTTGGTGTTTGTATTGGCTTGTGGTGTCTATTAATTCACACATGCGCAAAACACACACACACACACACACACACACACACACACACACACACACACACACACACACACACACACACACACACACACACACACACACACACACACACACACACACACACACACACACACACACACACACACACACACACACACACACACACACACACACACACACAGCCACTTCCAGTCTCACTTCCATCTTTATTTACATTAATATATTACCTTATATTCTATCACTATCTCTCTAATTCTCCTTTTATCATTTTATGTTAATTCCCCCCTTATCGCTTTATCTCTCCATTATCATTCCATCTATCGTTGTATCGCTAATTCTCCCTTTATCTTGTATATCACTGTTTATCATTAAGTCTCTTTTATCACTCTATCTTAAGTATCTTTTTCTCACTGTTTATTCATTTTCCTTTTATCACTGTATATTAATTCTCCCTTTATCACTCTATCTTAATTCTCCTTTTAACGCTGTATCTTTATTCTCCCTTTATTACTGTATCTTTATTCTCCCTTTATCACTGTATCTTTATTCTCCCTTTATCACTGTATCTTTATTCTCCCTTTATCACTGTATCTTTATTCTCCCTTTATCACTGTAACTATTCTCAGTTTATCACTGTATCTATTCTTTTTTATTCACCGGATCTTAATTCTCCCTTCATCACTCTATCTCTAGTCTCTCTTCATCACTCTATTCTCCTTTTATCATTGTCTCTTTACATTAATTATCCATCCATCTCTCTATCTCTCGTTCAATCCCTTCCCAACATTATTATTGAAATGAACGACCAAAGTTTTGATATAAATTCAACTACTTACTCCTTCAAAGGGACATTTCTTAAGCAATTTTTTTTTGGAGGGGGAAATAAATTGGGCATGTGAAGATTTTAAGCCCTCCTCCCAGCCCCCCCAGCCCCCCCTCCCAGTTCCCTAGACCCCCTCCCAAGTTACCCTTCAGTCCCTAAGCCCCCCTCCTCCCCCTCCCAGTTCCCCTCCTCCTACAAGAAGTTTGGAGTTTAGTGGGAATTTAATATAGAAACATAGATGGTAATTTTATGCAATGGGTTGAATCATGTTTATTATGAGAGAGAGAGAGAGAGAGAGAGCATATCTTTTACAGGGAGCAGAGTCTCTTCATTAACTTTCTTTTATCTTTCTATCTGTACACACACACACACACACACACACACCAACACACACACACACACACACACACACCCAACCCACGTTAATTATACCTGTCACCTGGAAGATGACTCACACCTGAACCTGCTCCACCTCACACTTACCAACTTATCAACAATGTTTTTGTTTGTGTCCTGTGCTTAGTTTATTGTGTGTGTGTGTGTGTGTGTGTGTGTGTGTGTGTGTGTGTGTGTGTGTGTGTGTGTGTGTGTGTGTGTGTGTGTGTGTGTGTGTGTGTGTGTGTGTACAGTATATTCAGTAAATGTATATGCATATCTCTCAGACACCCCACCCCCTCCCCTCCCCCACACCCCCTCCCCCATCCATCCATCATAGACAAACATACACATGGACCTCAACTCACGACCAAGCCCAAATATTGACTTATAACTCCTTCCATTTTTCCTTTACAGCCATTATTTTGAAATAGCCCAATATTCTGTTTTTTTTCGTTTGTTTGTTTGTTTCTGAAAGTTGATTTTTGGGGGTGGGGAATTCGAGTGTTGGCATTCCGGTATTTAGAAGGTCCGGATATCTGTTCCGTTATCTATTTTACTATGTGTGTTTGTGTGGTGGAGAGAGAGAGAGAGAGAGAGAGAGAGAGAGAGAGACAGACGCAGACAGACAGACGCAGACAGACAATATAACAGGATAGACTAGACCTTAATACCTGAGTGCTATATGTCACAGAATAACAAGGTAATGCCAGGTGGGGAATGAGGTTATAAGCCAGTTAATTACGTTATAATTAATGTGTAATGTTAGCTTTATTTCGGGAGGTAATTAATATTATTTTTATATTGAAATAGACACACACACACACACATTATGTACAGTATATATGTATAGAAAAAATAAATACATATGGGCAGAGAGAGAGAGAGAGAGAGAGAGAGGTCTTACCAAGATGCCACCTGAAACCTATTTGCTTTCTTTCTCCTTATCCTTTTCCCCCTCCTCCTTCTCCTTCCTTTTGCCTCTTTTATTTTCCTCTTGCCGCTATAACCTTCGTCCAATTTCCTCCTCTTCTCTCGCCCCATATTACCTTTCCTCCTCCTCCTCAATCCCCTTCATTCTTCCTTTCTCCCTTTCCCTCTCCCCATTCCCTCTTTATCTCCTTCCCTCCCTTCTTTTCATCTTTCTCCCCTTTCTTCCCTCTTCCCACCTTCCCTCCTCTTCCATTTCTTCTCTCTCTCCTTCCTCCATTCCTACACCCCTTCTCCTCACCCCCTCCCTCACCTCACATAAACACTGACTATGGCGGGTGATTTTTCCGTAAGCAAGAAATGTAACGTGTGTGTGTGTGTGTGTGTGTGTGTGTGTGTGTGTGTGTGTGAATACTTTAAGCAAGGGTCGGTGTTGTTGGTGGTTCAGGTGCTGGCGCGGATCTTACCAGGATTTGTTAGCCTTGCCATGATTGATTGGCTCTTTCTTGCCCCGAGGCCAAGTTTTAAGTGAACTTCCTCCTGAGGCATTATTTGTCGTCTCCTCTTTATATCTTTTACTTTTATTTTTTTTTTTTGTGTGTATCTTTTGTTGGAGGAACTCTTTAGGATGTAACTACAGGTCGTGGGAATTTAAGTGATGGTCGTTGGAACTAGGTGTGTCGGTCGTAAGAACTTAAGTGTAGGTTGTGTGAACTTAAGTGTAGGTTGTGTGAACTTAAGTGTAGGTTGTGGGAACTTAAGTGTTGGTCGTGGAACTAAATACAGAGCGTGGGAAATAAGTTTTGGTCGTGGGAATTAAGTACAGAGCGTGGAAAATACGTGTGGGTAGTGGGAATTAAGTAGAGAGCGTGGGAAAATGTCTCAAGCAGTGAGTCAGAGAAAATGTCCTCTGAATAGGCCTTTTAAGGTGGTCTTTGAGGTCGTCGTATATATGAAGAACTCTTACACACGACACACCCGGAATATTTTTGTTATGGCTTTAAACAGTTTTCTTCCTTTTAGTTTTCTGTGAATGAATTGTGTTGTCGATGCATGCAATTGAACTCTGAAACTCGCTATTGCAAGATTTAAAATTTCTCCTTTTATTTTTATGTCTACAGTTTTATACAGCTGGGGCGAGTCTGTTTATTTATTTTTTATTGAGAATTCTCGCCAGGCAAAGTTTTGAAAATATGTTATTTTTAGTTAATATAGTTTTTTTCGCCTTTTTTTTCGTAATTGGATATCTGTCATTTGCATGCTGAGTCGCTCCTGGGAGTCTCTGCCGCACTGGGCAAAATGTGTAAATACTGAGTGGGGGACCATTTTTTCCCTCGATATTTTTATGGTTACGTTGCTATGAAAATTTATCCAGTGCGACCGACCGAGTATTGCTGTTCAATGGCCATTACTAAAACATTCCCCAAAATGTTTCGACGCGTAATTTACTCTCTAGAAAATAAAAAAAACGCAAGTGGTCATTGATCAGCCAAGATTTTTTTCATTTATATGTAAAATTCAGATTTAGTCTTTTTATTTTATTCAGAACGACAGGAGTAAGTTTGTCTGGCTTTAGTATTGATGACATGACGTGACGTGACGGGCTGTGTTGAGCGTTTGACTGTGTTAAGTGGAAGCTTTTGACAGATTGTTGGTAATTACCGACTGGTTACCTTGATGATCAGTATTTACCTTGATTATCACTACTGACGTTCATAATCACTGCAGTATCTCCTTTAATATTCACTATTTGCTAATCACTATCTCCCTTGTTAATTGTTTTTTACTTTCTTCATCACTAATTACATTTGATAATCACCATGATAATTACTCTCTCTCTCTCTCTCTCTCTCTCTCTCTCTCTCTCTCTCTCTCTCTCTCTCTCTCTCTCTCATACATTAATTTACACCTTGATAATTAAATATATTCCATCATATATGTTTCTTTAACACTTTTTTCCTTTGCAGGTAAGTACTGACCCTGAGTACTGGAGGTGGCGAGTAACTGAATAAAGTAAGTAATATTATAACATTTAATTGTAATATACAATTTATGTAAGTATATCTATGTAATGTATTTTTTGTGTAATTACGACGAATACATGTGTGTTGAATATGTAACATGATCACCAGCGATATACAGGTGTCGTGTGTCGTAATTAATGAGCTTGACGCGTGTTACCTGTGACGTAATTTATTCTAGTAATGCAGGTGTTAAATTTGTTTTTGATTACACCAGTTTAAATTTTGTTATTTTATACTGTGTAATTTGTTTCATTATTTCAGGGTAATTAATTCCTGTTTTCAAATGTAGGTTATATCATGTAATTAGGTCTTATTTATACGTGTTATGTGTAGGGTTTAATTATTCTAGTGTAAATGTGTTATCCATGACGTCATAGGTCTAGTTTGCACCTGTTTTACTTGGTTATGAGTTAATCCCTGTGTACACGTGTTATGTCTGTGAGGGAGTTTACAGGTGTTGTGTGACATAATTACTGCAGGTTACTGGTGTGTTACGTGACAATTGTTATAAGTTACAGGTGTGTTGTGTAGCAATTAGTGCAGGTAACAGGTGTGCCGTGTGACCTTAAGTGCTGCACATTACAGGTTTGTGGTGTAGCATAATTTTTTAAAGTTTCGAGGAGTTTTGTGTGACATAACTTTGGCCAGTTTATACTAATGAGTTTATGATGAGTTGGTGGCGAGATGTGAGAGAGCTGTTGCTTCTTTAATGTATTAATGAGCCTTAACAACTACTAAGGTCGTTAAGTGCGTATATTCTAGGTGAGTAAATACACTAAATACACTAATCATCAGTAATTACATATACTCATACATATGTAAGTATTTGTTGCGTGGGAGAAGAGTGATGTGTGCTATTTGGTGAGTGTGGATTAGAGGAGGGAATTTGGAGGAGTGTAAGGAGGCTGGGAAGGAGGAAGAGGAAGGAAGAATTAAGGAGTTTGAAGTTTGTTGGAAGGGAAGGAAGGAGGAAGGAAGAGGAGGGGTTTTGGAGGAGTGAAGGATGGATAGAGAAGAAAAGAATTTGGAGAACTGTGAAGTAGGATTTTGTAGGCCTGGAGTGAGAGGGAGGTAGGATATCGTAGGCCTGGAGTGAGAGGTAGGTAGGATTTTGTAGGCCTGGGGTGAAAGGGAGGTAGGAATTTGGAGGCTGTGAGCTGGAGGATAGAGGACCTGGAGTCAATAATTTGGAGGGTTTGGGGATAAGGATGAGGAAAGAATTGAGAAAATAAAGGAAAATGGAGGGCTGGGGGGAGGTAGGGAGGGAAAATAAAAAAAAAGTCAGGAGTTCGTGGGTGGGATTCGAACCCAAAAGGTGATTGGCCAAATTATCGAATTTTCCTTTGTGGGATAATTGGTGTGTACCGCCATAATTCTATTTTGACACATCTATTACTTCAGTATCCCCCTGGGTCTAACTTCCATTTTCTTATTATCTTATTTTCTTCTTTATATTTATTGTATTTTCATTATGCATTTTCTATTTTGACACATCTATAGTATCCCCTGAGTCTTGCCTCCATTTTCTTTGGTATTTTTCCTCTTATTTTCTTTCTTTATTCATTTATTTTTATTTTTTTTACTCTGTCACATCTATTTACTACAGTATCCCCTGAGACTTGCCTTCATTTTCTGTTGTTATTTTCCCTCTAGTTTATTCTTTCGGTTTTGTATCTTCATATTTTGTATATTTTTATTTTCTTGTATAATTTAGTTTTGCTTTTTTCTTTCTTGTCTCTTTTGTTTTGGTTTCTATATTACTTTAATATTGCTTAACATTTACACCCTCTCTCTCTCTCTCTCTCTCTCTCTCTCTCTCTCTCTCTCTCTCTCTCCACCCCATAAAAACCCTTCCCCCTCTCTCTTTCTCGCTATTCCTCTCCCCTCTCCAAAAAAACGTCTCCCCCCTCTCCATGTTCCTCCTTTCCCTTCCCAATAAAAAAACTCCCCCTCTCACCTTCTCTGCCTTCTTCTCCAAAAATCCCCTCCCCCTCACTCCTTACTTTCTTTCTTCCCCTTTCTCCTTTGAAGAGTCCATTCTCCCTTCCCTCCCTCTTCTCCAGAAAACCTCTCCCCCTCTAACCTTCCCACCCTCTTCCCCTCCCTCCCCCAGACCTTTTCCCCTCTGTAAAATCGTGTTATTTTTCCCCACCACCGCCATCAGCCGTACATTTCACGTCGGCTTTCTCTGCCTCCCCTCGCCGGCTGAGCCTCTCCACATACGCCGTGAGAACCTGAGATATTGATACTTCATCTCTAAGCTTCCAAGCGTATTGTACGTCACACCGATACGTTTATACGCCCTCCATACGCCACGCCGACACGTTAGCACGCCTCCCACACGCCACAGCGACACCCCTACCATACGTTTTCCTTCCCCACTCCCGTATTTTACAGTCGTTCTATACGGTTTTCTTCTCTCTCCTGTAAGATTTCTTCCAGTCTGTTTCTCTCTAGTGCAGGATTTATTTACTTCTCCGCCGGACCGTGAAATTTGTCCCCACTTCTCTGCTTTAGTGTGTTAGGTTCTGTAGTCACGGCCGTAGTGTCATGTGGTCCTACGCTCTTTGGGTCCTTTGTGTTGTCACCGCCATAGTGTCCTACACCTCCATACACCTCTCTGCCACTGCCATATAGTGTACTACACCCCCACACTTCTTCTAGACTTCACGCGGGCGAATCTACACTCCCCTCCTACACATCACACGCTACTTACGCTTTGAACGCTGGAGTACTGAAGATTTCTATAGTAACCTCAACGGTCCCATACGTTGTCAGCGTTTGAAGCATACGAATACCTCCCTTACTTGGTCGTACGCTTCCTACGCTTAAATTAATAAAATCTACGCTTATATATATATATATATATATATATATATATATCTCTACCTTCACACCCCCCCCCCCTTACCCTCCACCCCATGTAATACAATCCTGAATGTTCTACTACGCCTTACTTACGTTCCTTCTCACCTTAACTATACGAAGTTACGGCCAATATCTTCCCGTAATCTCAAATATGCGCTTTTTAGTCTCCAAACACACAAGGCTCAGCGTGCGTATATTCGCCTCAACATTCCCAGACGCTCTTAAATATTTCCACCACCATTCTGCCTTAAGATATATCAGAGTTAGCCTGTATTAATCCCTGCACTACATTGTACGCATTAAACATTTATTTTCCGTTCACACACCCACTTTACGCATCTTCATATGTGTTTCAAACCCTCACCTACGCAATTGTACGCCACCACTCAGCCTCAGCTACATCTGTTTACGCTCTTATAAGAACATAAGAACATAAGAATGGAGGAAACTGCAGCGGGCCTATTGGCCCATACTGGGCAGTCCCGTTTACACCCAACCCCTATTGCTCATATAAGCATCCAACCTATGTTTGAAGCTATTCAGCGTATTCGAGTTAATGATGATATTTGGTAAGGTCAGGTCAGGTCAGGTCAAGTCACACCCACCCTAGCTACTTGTTCAGCCTATTTTGGATAGTGATAACACGTCAGTCGCCCTGACTAATGACGACCCACCCTGCCCACCCAGAACACCTACACTCGCCCTTACCGTCTTCCCCCCCCCCCTGCTGACGGAGGCGCCGCTGGAGGAGGAGGCAGAGGAGGAAGTCGGGAAAGGGAGGAGGAAGTCGGGAAAGGGAGGAAAAAGTCGGGAAGAGGAGGAGGGAATCGGAAAGGGGAAGAAGAGATGAAGTTAGGAATGAGGAAGGAGGAGGGGAAGAAGGAGGAGGAGGAGGAGAGGAAGGCCAAGTTCAACCCGGAAGACGAGAGGAAGAGGTCGGTGGTGCTTCTGTGTGAGGATCACTGCCAGTGGGCGTCTACTTCCAGCCCATCGTGCGTGAAGCTGGTGTCATCCCGCCGCCCGCATCACCACCCGTCGCCGCCTGCACCACCACTCCTCACCCGCCGCCCACACCGGACTCCCGCTACTGCCGACTCATCCTGACCTCAGTGAGTCAGTTAAATCCCGTTGATGACGCGGCCCGGCATGTCACACTTCCTGAGTTGTAATATTTGGTTGTACTGCTCGGGGGGGCGTCGGGGGGGGGGCGTTGCAAAGAGACGCCCGCCAGTCAGTCCTTGAACTGTGTGACGTCATCTTGTCTGGCAGAGGCTGTGTTAGTTTTTATAGTCTTTAAATTACTGTACTGTTGACACGGTGACGGGTTGACAGGTGCCACATCCCGTAAAGGAAGAGACAGGTAGAGAGAGACGGGTAGGTATGCCTCTTTCTCCCCCTCCCGTCTCACTTGCTTACCTGTCTATTATTATTATTATTATTGCTTTTGATTAGTAATAAAGACGTCGCCTACCGGTGTGTGTGAACTGAACCAGGAGTAATTTATTGTACAAGTTGTTTCTCACCTAAGCAGTTGGTTTAAACTATTCAGGTGAACACAAGAGCCTCACAACACTCGGTCCAGGAGCCTCTATGACTATACAATACTTCAAGTTATCCTCACAACACACCTAAGAGCTCTCCTCACTACACACTTGAGAGCTCTCCTCACTACACACTTGAGAGCTCTCCTCACTACACACTTGAGAGCTCTCCTCACTACACACTTAAGAGCTATCCTCACAACACACCTAAGAGCTCTCCTCACTACACACTTGAGAGCTCTCCTCACTACACACTTGAGAGCTCTCCTCACTACACACACTTCAAGCTCTCCTCACTACACACACTTCAAGCTATCCTCACTACACACTTCAAGCTATCCTCACTACACACACTTCAAGCTATCCTCACTACACACTTCAAGCTATCCTCACTACACACTTCAAGCTATCCTCACTACACACTTCAAGCTATCCTCACTACACACTTCAAGCTATCCTCACTACACACTTCAAAAGCTATCCTCACTACACACCAAGCCATCTTCACACACACCTTCAAGCTATCCTCACTACACACTTCAAGCTATCCTCACTACACACACTTCAAGCTATCCTCACTACACACTTCAAGCTATCCTCACTACACACATCAAACTATCCTCACTACACACATCAAACTATCCTCACTACACACATCAAACTATCCTCACTACACACATCAAACTATCCTCACTACACACATCAAACTATCCTCACTACACACATCAAACTATCCTCACTACACACATCAAACTATCCTCACTACACACATCAAACTATCCTCACTACATACTTCAAACTATCCTCACTACACGCATCAAACTATCCTCACTACACACATCAAACTATCCTCACTACCCACATCAAACTATCCTCACTACATACATCAAACTATCCTCACTACATACATCACACTATCCTCACTACATACATCACACTATCCTCACTACACACATCAAACTATCCTCACTACACACATCACACTATCCTCACTACACACATCACACTATCCTCACTACACACATCAAACTATCCTCACTACACACATCACACTATCCTCACATCTTGGACCCCATCACCAGGCGACGCTACAGTGTCTTTACTATCTGAATGTCCTTTACTATACTGTATTTGGAAATTCCAACCTGTGTATCTTGGGAAGGCTTTTTGCAAGTTGACCGTGAATTTCACGCTTACTTGATAACTCATTTGAATTGACACTTGATAAATAATCTAAAATGACTTCCCCGTGGAAAACACTGGGAGTTACTTTTAACGCTTCCGAAACAGAGATCCGACAGACGTACCTTAGTCTGGCTCGACGATGCCATCCAGACAAGAACCCCAACGACCCTAAAGCCACAAAAACTTTTCAAGAGTTACAAGATGCCTATGAAGTGCTGCGCAATGGTCACTTCTTGGACAGGGGCTCCAGTGACACAACCCCCGAGACCCAGGAGACGACACCCAAACGAATGCCCACTTTTGTATGCAGACCTCAAGTGACAGTAAATCTGTCAATAAACCGTTCAAGTATGTCATACTCCGGCCCCCCAGACTCCAACGCCAAGTTTTACAGCGTTTTCCAGAAGCTCTTCCGAGAGATCTCTTTCTGGGAGATGAAATGCAAACAAAACACCAGCAAGCTGCCACCACCAAGCTTTGGACGAAGCTCCACCCCATTAAAAGATGTCAAAACCTTTTATAAATACTGGGCCGAATTTTCCACCAAAATGTACGTGCGGCCAAAGGGCAAGCACAATTGGGTGCTCATCTCCACTAAACCTCCCTCAGAAACCAGCCTATAATCTGTTCAGCAACATCGGGAACAGTTCAACATCGAAGTTCGCTCTTTGGTGAACTTCCTACTAAAGCAAGATGAACGGCTGAACCAAAAATGAATACAATGAACCACAACACCCACACCCTACAGGACAGTAACTACCTTTGGCTGCAGCCCAGCCAAAACACACACACCCTACAGGACGGTAACCACCTTTAGCTGCAGCCCAGCCAAAACACACACACCCCTACAGGACGGTAACTACCTTTGGCTGCAGCCCAGCCAAAACACATACACCCTACAGGACGGTAACCACCTTTGGCTGCAGCCCAGCCAAAACACACACACCCTACAGGACGGTAACCACCTTTGGCTGCAGCCCAGCCAAAACACACACACCCTACAGGACGGTAACCACCTTCAGCTGCAGCCCAGCCAAAACACACACACACACACACACACACACACACACACACACACACACTTTGTTGGTTGGTTGAAACTTTTGATATTGAAACAATTTATTTAGCCAAAAGAACACAGATACGGAGTCGATAAAAATCATAACATTAACATGGCTGAGCCAGTTGAGAGCCAGACCTCTCTTGTAAGCACCTGATATATACTGTACATTTATCTCAAGGAAGTATTATGTAACATTTATTATCATCTGAAATAGTACAATAGCATGGTGGTAATAAGAACATCAGAATGTTACCACGGTTATCACTTCGATATTTATTAATTTTCTACATTTATATTATTACTAGCAGAAACGCCGCTCATTCGCTAGGCCACGGTAGGACGCCACCCTCCGGGAGGCTCCACATTGTCTCACTGTTCAGTCCCCAAAACAACTTCTTCCATCAATAGTTCATTAACGGTGTATGTAAGTTCCACTGCAACGGTACAGCAAAGTATATTTTTTTTAGCATTAAACTTATTATTTTATTGTCTAATCATCACTACATATAACACCATCCATCATCACTACATATAACACCATCCATCATCACTACATATAACACCATCCATCATCACTACATATAACACCATCCATCATCACTGCACATAACACCATCCATCATCACTACATATAACATCATCCATCATCACTACATATAACATCATCCATCATCACTACATATAACACCATCCATCATCACTATATAACACCATCCATCATCACTATACTGTATATAACACCACCCATCATCACTACATATAACACCATCCATCATCACTATGTATAACACCATACATTATCACTATATATAACATCATCCATCATCACTACATATAATACCATCCATCATCACTACATATAACACCATCCATCATCACTACATAAAACACCACCCATCATCACTACATATAACACCATCCATCATCACTATATATAAAACACCATCCATCATCACTACATATAACACCATCCATCATCACTATATAAAACACCACCAATCATCACTATATATAACATCATCCATCATCACTATATATAATACCACCCATCATCACTACATATAACACCATCCATCATCACTATATATAAAACACCATCCATCATCACTACATATAACACCATCCATCATCACTATATATAACACCACCAATCATCACTATATATAACATCATCCATCATCACTACATATAACACCATCCATCATCACTACATATAACACCACCTATCATCAATACATATAACACCATCCATCATCACTATAAATAAAACACCATCCATCATCACTATATATAACACCATCCATCATCACTATACTGTATATAACACCACCCATCATCACTACATATAACACCATCCATCATCACTATGTATACCACCATACATCATCACTATATATAACATCATCCATCATCACTACATATAATACCATCCATCATCACTACATATAATACCATTAATCATCACTACATATAACACCATCCATCATCACTAAATATAACACCACCCATCATCACTACATATAACACCATCCATCATCACTATATTTAACATCATCCATCATCACTACATATAATACCATCCATCATCACTACATATAACACCATCCATCATCACTACATATAACACCACCCATCATCACTATATATAACATCATCCATCATCACTACATATAATACCATTAATCATCACTACATATAACACCATCCATCATCACTACATATAACACCACCCATCATCACTACATATAACACCATCCATCATCACAATATTTAACATCATCCATCATCACTACATATAATACCATCCATCATCACTACATATAACACCATCCATCATCACTACATATAACACCATCCATCATCACTATATATAACACCATCCATCATCACTATATATAACATCATCCATCATCACTACATATAATAACATCCATCATCAATACATATAACACCATCCATCATCACTACATATAATGCCATCCATCATCACTACATATAACACCATCCATCATCACTACCTATAACACCATCCATCATCACTACATATAACATCATCCTTCATCACTACATATAACACCATCCATCATCACCACATATAACACCATCCATCATCACTACATATAACATCATCCATCATCACTACATATAACACCATCCATCATCACTACATATAACACCATCCATCATCACTACATATAACACCATCCATCATCACTACATATAACATCATCCATCATCACTACATATAACACCATCCATCATCACACTACATATAACACCATCCATCATCACTACATATAACACCATCCATCATCACCACATATAACACCATCCATCATCACTACATATAACACCATCTATCACCGCTATATAAACACCATCCATCATCACTATATTTAACATCATCCATCATCACCATATAACACATCCATCATCACTACATATAACATCATCCATCATCACTACATATAACACCATCCATCATCACTACATATAACACCATCCATCATCACTATGTATAACACCATACATCATCACTATATATAACATCATCCATCATCACTACATATAACACCATCCATCATCACTACATATAACACCACCCATCATCACTACATATAACACCATCCATCATCACTACATATAACACCACCCATCATCACTGCAGATCCACCAACGCTAAAGTTGTAACGCGCGTATATTCTCCTCCTCATCCTCTCACACCACCACAGTACTTCAGATGCCTACCTACGTCGTTCTACGCTTTCGTGTGCCTTAAGTACGTCATATTACGCTATTATTCATCTCTACACCCCAATATACGCGTTTCTCCGTCATTGGTACATCTACCTTACAATTCATAGACGCTTTACGTTTTTTTACGCTTCAGATACACGGATCTCTATCTTATATATCCTTGTAACTCCCTCCGTCCCTCTCCCATATACGCCTCAAGCACTTTCCTACGCTATTCTACGCCGGCATTCTCCTGGATTATCCCACATTAAGCCGATATTCTCCTTAACACCCCTAGACGCTTAACGTTGCAGAGAGCGTATTTTCACCTCTAATTCTCCATACGCCTCCCCATATATAGCACAAATGTTCACCTATCCCATTCACCTTAAAAGTACCAGCTTACACTGATATTCATCCCAACACTCCACTATACGCTTTTTTTTTTACGCACCATACCGCTCATTCTCCTTGGCGTATCCACCTTTACGCCATCCTCATATACGGCTGAAACGCTCCTACCTATACGCCATTCTACGCCACCGCTCGTTCGCCTTAACTATGCCAGATTACGCCGATCACTATACGCTAAAAGCCCAGGCCATGACGCACGGGCTACCAAATGTGCCTTGCCTTTTAATACACGAATCCGCTACCTTGTAATGTATGCGGCGACTTAGTGCTGCGGCCGCCTGATATTACTGTAATAAGGGTAGGAGGGGAGGGGAGGATTTAGGTGGGATGGGTGAGGGAAGGAGAGGAAGGGAGAATTTGGATGGGATGGGTAAGGGAAAGGATTTAGGTGGAATGGGGAAGGGTAGGAGAGGGATGGGAAACGGAGGAAGGGAGGGGACGATTTGTGTGGGATGAGAAACGGAGGATAGGAGGGGAGGGGATGATTTAGGTGGGATGGGTTGGGGAAGGGAGGGGGAGTGAGCATTAAGTTAGATTATATTTGGTGTTAATTTATGTTAGGTTAGGTTGGGTTAGGTTAGGTTGGGTTAGGTTAGGTTAGGATTAATACAGATTAGATCAAGTCAGGAAAGGTTAATATTATGCAGGTTTGGTTAGGTTAAAGTTAATACGGGTCATATCAGGTTAGAAAAGGTTAATGTTCATACAATTCAAATTAGGTTAAAGTTAATACAGGACAGAAAAGGTTAAACTTAATATAGGTTAAATCAGGTCAGGGAAGGTTAATATTAAAACAGGTTAGGTTAGGTTAAAGTTAATACAGGTCAGTTCAGGTCATGAAAGGTTAATGTTAGGCTGCAGCTCCGGGTTATAAGCCAGACATGGACCCATCACGCACATATTAACATACTGCCAGTTAAGTAGATAATAGAATTACATGCTTTTTGTCATCTGATGTAAACACGATTACAATTAATTACTCAAACTGGGCCAATTACCAGTCGTCGCCGTGATAATGGGCTGTTTATCAGATACTCCACTATTATAAATTGTAATTGGAAGTTACCAATTAGAGATTGTGTAATGGGGTGTAATGGTGTTAGTGTAGCGCGCCTGTCTTGTTAATGTAGTGGAATTTTATGACAGTTCGTGCTGTGTATGTATGTATGTATGTATGTATGTATGTATGTATGTACAGTATGTATGTATGTATGTGTATGTATGTATGTATGTATGTATGTATGTATGTATGTATGTATGTGTGAGTATTTGCGTTGTGAATGTTTAATAAATGCATATATGTACAGTAAGTAAGTATACATATCTATATACATTTGTGCACATAAATTCTAATGCAATAGGAAGATAAGGATAAACAAACACAATAAAAACGATAACAACAAGACATAAAGATAACACACAGAGATAACAGATGGTAAAGAAAGGCGAAAGAGAATAAGGCAATAAAAAGAATAGTAAGACCATGATAACAGCCCAGGTGGAGAGATAGCAACGATAACCAATACGCGAGGCGATAATAATAACTATAACATAACCCGTATTGAACAAGATGGCGGTGTCTGGGGGGCTTGGCCGTTATATCAGGGTTGGGTTTTATTTCATGCAAATTTTATGGTGATTTAGTTCAGGTTTAGATTATATTCCCATTATTCTGTCGAGGCCGCAAGAGCTTGTTATTTTTTTTTTTTTTTACTTGGAAGTTTTGTGTATTACAGTGTGTGGTTATTGTAATTGGTGTTGCTTATGTTATTGTTTTGTTTAACTTGTTTTTGTTCTTATTCTTATTCTTCTTGTTCTCCTTCTTGTTCTTGTTCTTCTTATTCTTGTTGTTGTTGTTGTTTTTATTATTATTGCTGTTGTTCTTATTATTATTATTATTGTTGTTCTTATTATTATTGTTATTGCTGTTGTTGTTGTTCTTCTTCTTCTTCTTATTATTATTATTATTATTGTTGTTGTTGTTGTTGTTGTTGTTGTTGTTGTTGTAAGTTATAATATATTCAACAACTGTCTATCGTTTAGTAGCTTCTTTTATCTTTATATTCAAATTAACTGCATTACTATAATTTCCACAATATTTAATGAAAAAATAACATGTACTGTATATAAATTATAGGGGAATCAGTATATGCCCTTAATATATTGAATTATATAATCTTCCATCTATATTATATGTCTTTCAATAATATAAGGTTTTGTAGTTATAAAAGCCAGCTGCCATACCTCTGATAATTTTGCTATATTTCCTTAATGATTTACATACTCTATAATTCATATTATAGTCGCTCTATATCAAATTATACACTCTTTCATTTTTCCCCGTATATCGTTCAGTAATTCCAAATATTGTTACATGAAAGTTAGCGGCAACACGTATAACCCCCCCGCCCACCCCCCATGCCCCCAACCCTACCCCCACTCCCCCAAAAAAATCGATAGTTTAAATAGTTTGCATATAATTCAAAATACATCGGGTATAATATATCAAATTATACAAACTTCCATTTTCACTATATACCGTTCAGTAATTTCAGATTTTGTTAAATAAAAAAAAAAACTATAGGTGGAATATTCATAATATACCGTATATTTCGTTTACGAGAGTTAGCCGTAATATCCATCATATTTGGGCTATACGCATTGTTCATTACATTTTGTATCCATTAAAAGTCACGTTGAGGCCACATATTTTTTTTATTTTTTTTTATTTTTTTTTTTCCGGTGATAGGTGACAGCTGTTGAAATTTGTCTGTATTTTATTTATTCTTTTATAGCTTTTGTTAGTTTTGGTGATGCACGTACACACATACATATACACACACGTACATAGACACACACACATATGGATACGTACACATATTCATTCAGTGATACATATTGTTTATATTGACGGTGTTTCTGTCTGTCTGTCTGTCTGTCTTTCGGAAGTGTACCGTCGAGTCGTGAAACATCAACAGACACGAGAAAGACATCAACGCACTCGAGACATTCACAGACCTAAGACATCAACGAACGTCAGACAGACATCAACAGACACAAGACATCAGCAGACGTGAGACAAACATGAACAAACACGTGACAGACATCAACAGACGCGTGACAAACATTAAAAGAGGACCTCTGGTAAAGCTGTTGACTCCGGCGTATAAGAGGGGAGAAAAAAGATCATTACAGATATTAGTTTTACCAAGTTGGGAGGTGGAGGACCCGCCAGAATCTGCATTCAATCTAAAAATTTCACCCGCCCACCCCACGCTGCTGTTGGTGCTGTGCTGTGCTGTTGGTGCTGTACTGTGCTGCTGGTTCTGTGGTGTGCTGCTATAGGTGGTGGTACTGTTCTCGGTGCTGTTATAGGTGGTGGTGCTGTTCTTGGTGCTGTTACAAGTGGTGGTGCTGTTACGAGTGGTGGTGCTGTTACGAGTGGTGGTGCTGTTATACTGTAGGTGGCGATGCTGTTATAGGTGATGTTGGTGGTGCTGACCTTTGTGCTGTTATGAGGGAGATGAGGAGGGAAAGGAAGGGAGGAGGAGAAGGAGGGAGGGGGAGAGGGAAGGAGGAGGAGGAGAAGGCGGGAGAGGGAAGGCAAAGGTGACAGGGAGATTATCTATCGTAAGGGAGTGTTTCATAGCGGAAGGGAGGAAGAGTGAGATATATGTAAGGGAGAAGAAGGAGAAATAGAGGAAGAGAAAGGGTGACAGGGAGACTATCTATCGTAAGGGAGTGTTTCATAGCGGCTTAAAGTTTTACGTCGTGGTTGAGAAGCTTTTAAGAGCCTCGTGAAAACTGTGTCTTTTGTGTGTGTGTCTCCCCAGCCACACACACACACACACACACACACACACACACACACACACACACACACACACACACACACACACCGAGCATAGGGGCAAGATACAATAAAAAGAGACGTACGAGAGAAAGCACAATAAAGAGAGAGAGGAGAGAAAGAGAGAAAGATAATGCAGTAAAGAGAAGAAAGATGATGGAAAATATAGTAAAGTGACAGAAGAGAGAAAATAAATGAAAATAAGACACATGAGAAAATGTGGAAAAGGAGACAAAAGCGAGATATAATGCATTAATATACAATAACAAGAGACAATACAATGCAATACAATACCAAGGAGAGTAACAACGAGACAATACAATACCGAGGACAGTAACAATACAATACAATACAAAGGAGAGTAACAACGAGACAATACAATGCAATACAATACCAAGGACAGTAACAATACAATACAATACAAAGGAGAGTAACAACGAGACAATACAATGCAATACAATACCAAGGACAGTAACAATACAATACAATACAAAGGAGAGTAACAACGAGACAATACAATGCAATACAATACCAAGGACAGTAACAATACAATACAATACAAAGGAGAGTAACAACGAGACAATACAATGCAATACAATACCAAGGACAGTAACAATACAATACAATACAAAGGAGAGTAACAACGAGACAATACAATACAATACAATAACAAGAGACAGTGGAGAGGAAATTCAATAAAATAGGTAAAAACAAAATATTGAACGTAAAAAATACGTAAAAGAAGAAAAAATGAAGAACTTTGATACAAATTTCGTTAAAAAATGAAACTAAAAAAAAAATACATGAAAGGTGAAATATTGAGCGAAAAAAGTAAAACGGTAAAAAAAAGTAGGAATAAAGAAGTAGAAAAAAATGAAATAACTAAAAAAAGACGAGAGGTGTTTGATCGTGTGTGTGTGTGTGTGTGTGTGTGTGTGTGTGTGTGTGTGTGTGTGTGTGTGTGTGTGTGTGTGTGTGTGTGTGTGTGTGTGTATGATAAGAGGAAGGAAGGTGAGGGAGAGAAGTATGGGGAAAGAAGGAATGCACGAGGAGAGGAGAGAAAGGGAGGAATAAAATGCGGATGGGAGATAAGAGTACAGGGAGGATGGGGAGAGATGAGATGGGGAAAGAGGGAGGGAAGGAATAAGGACAAGAAGGATGGAATGGGAGAGAGAAAGAGAGAATAAGGTGATGGAGTAAGAAAGAAATGGAGAAAGGGAATTTGGGGGTGGAGGAAGAAATGAAGGACGAGAGGAAATAGGAAGATAAATGTAAGGAAAAGGAGATGGAGCGGATAAGGAGAGAGAGAGAGAGAGAGAGAGAGAGAGAGAGAGGAAGAGGGTGTGTGTGTGTGTGTGTGGAGGTGACCTTGAGGCTCCTTCCATGCTGGGGTGTAAAATCTGATCCACCCCTGTACTACCACCCCCACGCCTCTCCCCCACACACCACCACCCCCACCCCAGCCCTCTCCCCATCACCACCACCCCACCCTCACACCTCTCTCCCCATCACCACCACCCCACCTCACATCTCCTCTCCCCATCACCACCACCCCACCTCACACTTCTCTCCCCATCACCACCACCCCACCTCACACCTCCCCCATCACCACCACCCCACCTCACACCTCTCCTCCCCATCTACCAACCACCCCACCACACCCTCCTCTCCCCATCACCACACCCCACCACGCCTCCTCTCCCATCACCACCACCCCACCCTCACACCCTCCTCTCCCATCACCACACCACCCCACCACACCTCCCCATCACCACCACCCCACCACACCTCCCCATCACCACCACCCCACCCCCACACCTCCTTCCCCATCACCACCACCCCACCTCACACCTCCTCTCTCTCCCCACTCACCACCCCACCTCACACCTCCTCTCCCCCATCACCACCACCCCACCTCACACCTCCTCTCCCTCATCACCACCACCACCTCACTCTCCCCATCACCACCACCCCACCTCACCTCTCTCTCCATCACCACCACCCCACCTCACACCTCCCTCCCCATCACCACCAGCCCTGTACCACACCTCTCTCCCCATCACTCACCACCCCACCTCACACCTCCTCTCCCCATCACCACCACCCCACCTCACACCTCCTCTCCCCATCACCACCACCCCACCTCACACCTCCTCTCCCCCCACCCCACACCCCCACACCTCCTCTCCCCATCACCACCACCCCACCTCACACCTCCTCTCCCATCACCACCACCCCCCCCACACCTCCTCCTCACCCACCCCACCTCACACCTCCTCTCCCCATCACCACCACCCCACCTCACACCTCCTCTCCCCACCCCCCTACACCTCCCTCACCCACCCCCCTACACCCTCCTTTTTTTCACCTCACCCTCTCCCCATCACCAGTATGCCTCTCCTGCCACCCGCACGACAACCCCGAGTGTGGGGAGAAGGCTTCAAGGCACCACGTAAAATTGACGCCATCTTGTATCACCTCTCTCTCCTTCAACTTTCTTTCCATATATTTTCTTCCTCTCTTCTCTCTCTCTCTCTTATTGATGACCGAGGCCTCTGTGAAGAATCATTTATTTATATTTTTTGTGTGTGTGAATTAACGAGTTTGCTGTCCCGCCGGGTCCCTCCCTCCTCCTCCAACCCACTGCCTTCCTCTCCTTCCTTCTCCCTCCTGTCGACGGTTTGATTGCGTTCGAACACAGTGATTCACCACAGAACACCACCAACACCCTCCCTCTGTTTGTTTGTTTGATTTCTTTGTGTTTGTCTGCTTTTTCATTTTGTTAAAATTTCGAGTTAATTTGTCTGAAAAATATATTTGTTTTAAATATTTGTTTTAGTAGAAAAATTTGTACTACTAAATTACTGCCAATAATAATAAACAAAAGTAAGAACAAGAACACCAACAACAACAACAACAACAGCAAAACCAACAATAACAAATAACAACAAAAACAACTACTATAATAATACTACAAAAATATAAATAACAACAACAACAACAACAACCTACCCAATAACCTCTGATATAAACTTTGTAAAAACACCCACATGATCCAGACATTTTAGTACACTGTGACATCCTGATTTGTTAATCTGATACAGTTAAGCTGATCAGATATTTTAATTCAGGTAAGCCGATTTACCTTAATTGTGAAACATACAAACAAGAGTTCCTGACCTAGAAAGACCCAGACCGGTTTGTATATATATTGAAGAAATGGTATCTATTGGAGGAAACTTTAACTAAATTGGTGTGAGTGGTTCGGGAGATGGGGTGTTTGGATGGGGAAGTTGTTATATGAGATGGGGGAGGGGGGTTATTTGAGATGGGGAGGGGATTTGAGATGGGAGGGGTTATTTGAGATGGGGAGGGGTTATTTGAGATGGGGAGGGGTTATTTGGAGATGGGGAGGGGTTATTTGAGATGGGAGGGGGGTTATTTGGGAGTGGGAGGGGTTATTTGAGATGGGAAGGGTTATTTGGAGAGGGTTATTTGAGATGGGGATGGGTTATTTGAGGTGGGAGGATTTTGAGGGTTATTTGAGATGGGAGAGGGGGTTGATTGAGATGAGGATTATTTGATATGGGAGGTTATTTGAGATGGGAGGTTTTGATAGAGGTTATTTGAGATGGGGAGTGGTTTTTGAGGTGGGGAGGGTTATTTGAGGGAGGGGTTATTTGAGATGTGGGGGTTATTTGAGATGGGAGGGTTATTGAGATGGGGAGTTATTGATATGGGGAGGGTTATTTGAGATGGGGAGGGTTATTTGAGATGGGAGGGTTATTTGAGATGGGAGGGGTTATTTGAGGTGGGGAGGGGTTATTTGAGATGGGAGGGGTTATTTGAGATGGGGGGGTTATTTGAGATGGGGTTATTTGAGATATGAAGGAAAGGATGTGCTAATTTTGATATGACATAAATTATTATTTCAAACGACGTAAGTAAAACATCCCATAATTTTACCTGAAATAACTCTATGGGTTCGTAAAATAAACACATGCTCTATTTAATTAGGTAAATGAACCGACAATCGCCTTACAGGTTCTTTGGTGGAGTTGGAAACCTTTATTGATTTTTAATGGCTAATTGCTTTTGTGTTTTACTAAACGTGATGTTTTTTTGTGAGTTTTAATTCTCTGTTTTATGTGATATGTTTAATTAGGAAATGGTTTTAACTCAGTATTGAATGTGTTGTCTGTGTGAGAGAGAGAGAGTTTAAACCCTAGCTGGACATAAATGGGTTACACTTTCACAGTTCTGGATCGTTTGTGTCGCCATAAGTTGCACAAGTAATTACCAGCGGTGCCAAATCTAATGGTGGGGACGAGGACACTCCCTCCCTGGTAATGTGGCAACGATGATGTGGTTGACCGTAACGCTGCCTCACAACACAACACAACATGAGGTCTGATGTTTTACTCTCTCTCTCTCTCTCTCTCACACACTGCCTGTCTCTTTATCTACACAGCATGAGGCCTGATCTCTTCGCCTTCAACACGCTGCCTGAAGCTGTAGCGTGTTTTGTGTTTGCTCTAATCTTCTTTTTTCTTCTTTTTGTTGACACCTCGCTTGACTGCAGTCCGTTTCTATAATGGCTTTCATATCAGTTATGTCATGTGAGTTTTTTCTATAAAGCCATCGTTTGTGTGTGTGTGTGTGTGTGTTTGTTTCTGTTTATGTGAGTGTGCATGTGTTTGTGTTTGTGTATAAAAGAGTAAAAATAGACCAGAAGGTTAAAACAAATGTTACCATCACCTGAGCAGAAGTAGAGAGTTGTTAAGTAATTAGCGAGACGAGGCTTGACAGTGCTACATAATGAGAGTGAGGGAGAGGTAATGGTAAGTAAACAAGGTGGGTCATTACTGCTTACTGCCACCACACTCCTCCCTCCCTGCCCCTCCCTCTATCTAGCTGGACTCTCACTCCTACCTCCTGTATCTAGCTGGCCTCCTCCTCCCTCCCTCCCTCCTCTTCCCTCTTCCCTTCCTTCCTCCTCCCTCCTCCTCCCTCCCCTGTCTATACAGATGACCTTTGTATCTTAATTCATGGTTTTTACACACCAAAGATCATCTCAGGTCAAGTAATTAATTTGTGTTATGACGCTGTGGTTCCTTGGCTATGGTGAGAGTCTTTTGTAAGGTTTGGTTGTATCATTCATGTTCTGTGCCAGGTTTGAATCTCACCTATATGATAATTTGGTTAGAGGTTGGGGTGTTACTGAGGCCATGAGGTTGAAGCCTGTCAGCCTCTGTTATTTATTCGCCAAATATATGTCTGAAGTTTTAATTTGATTTTTTCCTGTTTTTTATTTTTATTTCTATCAGGTTACGTATACATAGTCGAGTGAAGTTAACGTGTGTCTATTCAGCCTCGCATGCATCTGTTCGTCATACATATATACATATAAATACATACATACATTCATATATACAAAACAGAAGAAGTCAAACAAACTCACATTTGTTTTATTTTACAGCACTTTATATTTACGTGTTTCTCAAAAGATCCTAAGTTTATTTTTTCCTTTTAAAAGAAATTAAAAGGTCGTATCTAAATGTTTATCTTTGAGCTAGAAAAAAATATGTTAAAATTTCTTCCAAATTACATCTGAGACTTTACCTTAACTAGATAGATTCTCTTAGCACCGGGTAGGAGAATCCAGGTCCATTCTTCTTCTTCTTCTTCTTCTTCTTCTTTATTATTGTTATTGTTGGTGTTGTTGCTGGTGTTATTATTATTATTATTATTATTATTATTATTATTATTATTATTATTATTATTATTATTATTATTATTATTATTATTATTATTATTATTATTACATATTATTGTTATTATTATTATTATCATTATTTAGAGTTGTGTTTCCAGTGGGATTTTTACGTGAATATTACAACCTCCATGAGTGCTATGTAATCGTAACCTAATCACAACCACCACTACTACTACCACAAGCACTACTGCCACCAACTACTACTACAACTACCACAACAACCACTACCACAACTGCTGCGACCCTAACACCACCACCACCATCATTGTTCACGCCTGCCACACCGCCCCCTTACTGCTATTATCTACACCTTATGTACAATACACCCGCAACACTTTAGATATGTCTCTCCCTCTCCCTCACTACCGGTGTACCTCCTGCTACACCTACCCTACTACCGTCTACTACTACTACTACTACTATTACTACTACTATTCCTCTTCCTCCAGGTAAGTAATGGGAAAAATATAAAATACCCCGCCATCACCATTTCCATTGGCGCCGTTAATTCCCTCTATCTACCCTCCTTACCTCCCTTCCTCCCTCAAGGTAGGTAGCTAGTGTGATGGAGAGCCAGCTGTTATCATCTCCTTCCCCATTTATCTTTACTCCCTCTATCTTCTCCCTCTTCTACTTTCATAACTAGCGAAGACAGAATCCTCTCCATCATTCTCTTCCATCTTTATTTTTTTCCCATTTACACATAAAAGTAAAAATGACAAAACGTTAATCCATCACTGTCTTTTTGATCCGCCATCATTCTTCCTTCCTTCTTCTCCCCTCCCATTATATTACCTCAGCCTTTCTTCCCTCTATTTAGGTAACCAAAGAGATGAAATACTACCCTCCGCCATTCCTCTTGTCCACCCTCCCTCCCTTTCTCCCTCCCACCCTCCCCTCCGCTCACTCCTTCATCCTTACCTCCACGCACGTACCGAGAAACCCCTACATAGGTACCGAGGGAGACTTACCTAAGTACCTACGTGGTGTGGTGGTGGTGGTGGTGGTGGTGGTGGGGAAGGTTAGGTATCTGCCCCCCCCCCCTCCACTCACACACACACACACACACACACACACACACACTGCCGTCATTACAGTCAGCTGAGCGAGTGTAAACACGGGTCTGGGAGCAGCTCGCCTCCCTGCATACTGCCACGACTGACTCTTCCTCCTGCTGTGGTTAACTCTTCCTCCTGCTGTGGTTAATTCTTTCTCCTGCTGTGGTTAATTTTTCTTCCTGCTGTGGTTAATTCTTCCTCCTGCTGTGGTTAATTCTTCCTCCTGTTGTGGTTAACTCTTCCTCCTGCTGTGGTTAACTCCTTCCTCCTGCTGTGGTTAATTCTTCCTCCTCCTGCTGTGGTTAACTGTTCCTCCTCCTGCTGTGGCAATTCTTTTCCTCCTGCTGTGGTTAACTCTTCCTCCTGCTGTGTTAACTCCTTCCCTCCTCCTGCTGTGGTTAACTTTCTCCTGTTGTGGTTAACTCTCTCTCCTGCTGTACACTCCTCCCTCCTGCTGTGGTTAACTCTTCCCCCTCCTGCTGTGGTTAATTCTTCCTCCTCCTGCTGTGGTTAATTCTTCCTCCTCCTGCTGTGGTTAATTCCTCCTCCTTCTACTAGTACTTCCGAGTTTTCTTCCTCTTCTTCCTTCTCCCCTTCCTACTGCTACTGTTCCTTAAAATCTAGGTAGTAGCGAACACCCCCTTCAACACCCTCTTCAACAGCCCCTTCAACACCCCCTAAAGAACCCCCTAAAGCACCCCCTTAAAGCACTTGTAAACACAGAACATCCATTTACTCTCCACATCAAAAATTCGAACACTCCTTTAGTCTGAATACAAAAATGCTTCCGAACACCTCCCTCCCCCTCAGTAATAGGAACAAACACCTCCCTCCTCAGTAATAGGAACAAACACCTCCCTCCCCAGTAATAGGAACAAACACCTCCCTCCCCAGTAATAGGAACGAACACCTCCCTCCCCAGTAATAGGAACGAACACTGCCCTCCCCAGTAATAGAACAAACACCTCCTCCCAGTAATAGGAACAAACACCTCCTCCCCAGTAATAGAACAAACACCTCCTCCCCAGGCACAGGAACAAACACCTCCTCCCCAGTACAGGAACAAACACCTTCCCCAGTAATAATTAACTCCTCCCCAGTACAGGAACAAACACCTCCTCTCAGTAGGAACAACACCTCCTCCCAGGAACAAACACTCTCCCCAGTATTAGAACAAACACCTCTCCCCCCCAGTAATAGAATAATCTCTCCTTAATGGATGATACGAGGGTAGTGAGGACGGCGAGCCTTGACGGTGAGGGAGTGGGTAACTGGAGAGGAGAATAGGAGGCGTCTGGCTTGTGATTTAAGATCCTATTTATTGTGAGTGTTCTGTCAACAGTGATGGCTAAGATAAAACTCGAATTTACATCTTGGTTTATGTGTGTTTAATATCTCTGGTGTGTGTGTGTGCGTGTGTGGGAGGTGAATGTGTGTGTGGGGTGGGGAGGTGTGTGTGTGTGTGTGTGTGTGTGTGTGTGTGTGTGTCTGTGTGGGAGGTGAATGTGTGTGGGGTGGGGAGGTGTGGGAGGTGTGTGTGTGTGTGTGTGTGTGTGTGTGTGGGGTGGGAGGTGTGTGTGTGTGTGTGTTATCATGATAAGAATAAACTCCTATTCCTAAAGGTTCGTAAGTTAAAATCTTTTCTTAACTGGAGATGTGAGAACGTATATATAAATGTATTAAGACTTATTAACATACAACACGGAACGAGTGGTCAAGATGGCGGCAAAATACCTCCAGAGACTCTACCTTGACACGCCATCTCAAGTTAAGAATAAAAAGAATAAACTTAGAATTTCTAACTAACGATCACTTACGATTTTTTTTACATTAAATCGAAAAAAAAATGCGACAAAAAAGATCAAGTCGTTGTGGAAATATTACCTGTATGACGTCACTCAATGGTTTGTTTACCTGTGGTGTGGAATTGGCAGTTAATAGCGTTTAGTGGGTAGGTTTACGAGGCAGTACAAGCTGTGATGCACAGTGTTATGGCGATGAAGGCTTCTAACTCTCTGTTGTTATTTGAGTGTTTTAGTCTATTTTTTTTAGTGTTTTAATGTCTTGTTTTAATTTTTTATGTTAATTTTTTGAAACCTCGTACCTGGCTGTTTTATGCTTAGTGTTTTAGTGTTTTTTTTTCTTCTTTTTTTGTCATGACTCATTTTATTTTGTATGTTTCTTCTTATTACTTTTCTATTTATCTTTGTATGTTATTTTTATACTGTTTCTTTGTTTTTGTTTTTCTGTTCATCTCTTTTATTATTAATTTTATACGTTTTTTTCTGTTTTCTCCCGTGATACTCTCTCTCTCTCTCTCTCTCTCTCTCTCTCTCTCTCTCTCTCTCTCTCTCTCTCTCTCTCCGCATGCCTTAACTAATCTTCCTGGGACCGAAATAAGAAGGGAAAAAAAGAGAGAGAGAGAGAGATATATAATCAGTTGAGCCGTAATCAATTTCCATTTTGAAGGTGGAGAAGCCCCTCAACCACAACCAGTCCATCTCAACCCTGGACTCCTGATGGGTGTTGTCTGAGCGTGTGATCTAGTGCGTGTTCTTGGAAGAGCCTTTCTCAACGTGTTGGATTAGTTGTGTTTGGTCAAGCGTGGAGAGACATGGATGGATACACACACACACACACACACACACACACACAGGCATGGATGGATGGATGGATGGATTATATTATCAACATTTCTCTACCGTGGTTACTTTAAATGAATACTACTACTACTACTACTAATAATAATAATAATAATAATAATAATAATAATCAGTAGGACAGTATATTAAGCCGTCCACAAGTGGTGCCGAAGTGATGGGAAGCAAGTGTTTGGAAGTTGAGCAGCTTAGGTGAGTATTAAGAGTTAAGTAGCGTCACACACTAAGTCTCCACCATGTAGAAATAAATGAACACACCTGACCACTGAAATACCCAGGTAAGACTAAGGAGAGAATATTACTTGTGTTATGCTATCGCTATTAGTATTTTTATTGTTATTAAGGTAATTTTTTGTGGATGTTTATCAATGGGTGTGTGGGCGTGGATGCAGATGTCCGTGTGTGGGCGTGTGTGTTAGTGAAGGTATTAGAACTGTGAGTGTATTGATGTTGGCGTGTGAACTTCGACTTGGGTGTGTGGGCGCGTGGGCGTGGGTGCAGGAGATAATGATGGTGGGGATGGGCGTGGATGGACCTCAGCCCGTACACGGGTGTGTTGCGTGCCTCGCCGCCACTCTCTTTATACCTTATGTAGGCACTGATTGTGACCTGAGAGAGACATATAAACTTTATCTCATGTTGTTTGTGTCTGTCTGTACCTTTGTGTGTGTGTGTGTGTGTGTGTGTGTGTGTGTGTGTAATAACCTCACCGCAGATAACTCGACGTCCTCATTGGTTCTTTAATGAGGTAAACAAACATTATGATTGGCCAATTCATGTCGACTTTGCGTTGTGCTTTTAGTGTAGGTTGGGTGTTCTTCACTTCATGTCTATCTATCTATCTATCTGTCTGTCTATCTGTCTATCTATCTATCTATCTATCTATCTATCTATCTATTTATCTATCTATCTATCTATCTATCTATCTATCTATATTTATCTATCTGTCTATCTATCTATCTATCTATCTATCTATCTATCTAATTAACTAATTAATTACGTGTCTATCTATCAATTATTTCTCTAAATATCCATCTATTTATCTCTGTATGTCCGTCTATCCGCCAGTCTATCTATCCACCTGACCAACATTTTCACCGTGGATGATTTGACGTTTTGATTGGCTCTTTGATTAGATAAACAAAGCTTTTGATTGGCTCCCTGATGAAGTGTCCGCTTCGAATTATTCTCGGGTCTTTATTGAACTTTTTTTTGTTCATTGGTTGTTCTCGCAAACATTCTTATTACCGACGATCTGACGTTCTCATTGGTTCGTTGACTGGATAAACGGCCTTATGATTGGCTAGTCTCATTAGGTGTTTGTTTTGCTCTGTCTTTCGGGGTGAACCTTTTAAGTGTTCCTGTTGTTGTGCTCTGACGGGCGTTCTTGCTTCACTTGTTTTGGCGTTCTCATTGGCTTTCATCTGGCGTTATCAGTGGCTTAATTGGCGTTCTCATTGGCTCTCATCTGGCGTTCTCATTGGCTCTCATCTGGCGTTCTCATTGGCTTTCATATGACGTTCTCACTGACACTGACTCAGAAGTTAAGAAAAAATTTACGAGCGTTTGAGAATCTATTTTTGGGGGTGAGTCGCGTTCTCTCATAATCATTTAAGGGAAAAATTAATTAAGGGATCTTTAATATTTGTGAGTCAGTGAGTCAGTCAGTTAGTCGCTTTCTCAAGTTAAGGGAAAAAAATACCTTAGGGGTTTTTGAGAATCCCTGGCGGGTCATCCATCACTGGAGCTGATGGCCGGACGATCTTGGCGTCTCATTCTTAATTAATGGTGTACACGTCTCTCTCTCTCTCTCTGTCTCTCTCTCTCTCTCTCTGTCTCTCTCTCTCTCTCTCAGTCTGTCTGTCTGTCTTTCCTCCCTTTACTACCACCCTTCCTCCCTTACTTTCGTTCTCACCCTTCCAGTTAGTCACCCTCCCAGTCATCCATCCTCAACCCACCTACTCACCCACTCACCCACATTCCTGACCCAAAAACATTTTACGGTTGGCATTAAAAAAAATCCTCAGATGAAAAGATAAATTCATAAATTATGGCTTAAAAAAAACTCCACCTGGCTGAAATTCATTATGGAGTTTTTACAAAATTTCTGGAGTTTTGCTGCGAGTGACGTGGACGAAACCTGCTGATGGAAATGGCTGCTGGGGAATATTATTGACCGCCATTTTGGATGAGGTTGACCCCTATTTTCTTTTGTGAATAATAGTGAGCCAGTTTTATTTCTTTTTTGAGTAATATTAAGGTCATCCATCATCATCACCATCATCACCATCATCATCACCTTACCTAACCTAACCTAACCTAACCTAACCTAACCTAACCTAACCTAACCTAAACTAACCTAACCTAAATATTTGTTAAGTCTTTTGGATTGTTAAATTCTGTGTTCTCCATTTTTTTATCATTTGAGATCTGATAAACAACAGACACTCACTCACTCTCACCACACACACACACACACACACACACACACACACACACACACACACACACACAGACACACAGACACACAGACACACAGGGCCAGGGCGTGACTAACACAGTGCCAGGTATAGAGTCCAACACACACACTGGCACCAACATTTGCATAATAATGGACCTGTGCGTCCCCTTAATTACTTTAATATAGTCACACCTGTCAGTACCCACAGGTAGGCAGAAAGGTAATCATTAGGCGAGATTAATTATTATTTATATGCTGTCAGCTGATTAATTATCCTGAACTCTGCTTATTAATTAGGTCACGTAAGGTATGTGGGTTGAAATTGTTCCATTGTTCTGCTTATTATTGTACCATGATTACTTATTATTTAATTTACAATATGTTCTCTTGCATGTAGCTGTGCCATACTTTGCCATTTCTTCACGCTGCTTACAATATATTATACAATATTTGGATTAAAATTGTTCTCTGTTTTTAACCTAACCTAACCTAACTTAACTAAACAGAAAATAATAACTTAAAATAATCGACAATTTATGGATTAAAAGTACATTAGTGGAAAGTTATCTTAATGTTTTTCTTTGTAGAGGAATTAATGCATAAAAAAATTAATATTACGTAATACTTGATAGACATTATCGTGAATTAATACAAATATATATATATATATATATATATATATATATATATATATATATATATATATATATATATATATATATATATATATATATATATACAGTAAAATATGTATCGATAGTTATATTACATACTGTGTTAATTACACGAATAAATTATTATCATACGGTCTCTGGTGATAGATGTTTTGGGGTGTTGGAATTATTTGGGTTTTATTTGTCCCGTTTTATTGCTTTTATTATGATGGATGTTATTATTTATAGTTTTGTTTTATTGTTGTTATTATTATTATTATTATTATTATTATTATTATTATTATTATTATTATCATCATTAAACTCCAATGTATTTTTAACATTAGGTACAAACTCACATTACAGGGAAGAGGTAAAAGGTTAAGTACAAATATATACGTCGTGAGGTGTGTGGTCAACCGCAGCTCGTTCTTAAGCTCTCTTCTCGTTGTAATTTAGCGAAAGGGACCTAGAAAAATGTTGGTAACTACTGAGAGACATGATCCAATATTATTATGTAAGTAATCTCCATAATGGTTCACACGCATGCCATGTTGTGTGTGTGTGTGTGTGTGTGTGTATGTGTGTGATATTCGCAGTCATGGTCCACAGTCACACTGAACTCAGCCAAGCAGCCAGCGTCTCTACCTGCCTGTCTGTCAGTCAATTATCACCACACCTCCGTCACCCTTCACCACCACCAACTCGCTCCTGTCAACACAATCGTATTCCTTTGGTAAGACTAATCATACATAATACAACAATAATAATAATAATAATAGTGAATCTTCTTGACATACATACATACATACATACATACATACATACATACATACATACATACGTACATACGTACATAAATTCATACATACATACATACAGCCACCGGCTGCAACTCTATTAATAAACCTTTTATTATTATTATTATTACATACATACATACATACATACATACATACATACATACATACATACATACATACATACTTACATACATACATACATACATACATACATACATACAAGAATAATAATAAGAAGAGAAGATAATAACTGTATAATTAGGAATTTATGAAGACTTGATAACAGTCGTCTGTGACTCTGCTAATTGACTTGGCCCACCGGCGTGGTGTGTGTGCGTGTGTGTATTACTGAGTGAGGGCCCAAGAGAGAGAGAGAGAGAGAGAGAGAGAGAGAGAGAGAGTACCTACGGAGACACACAGGCAGGAAATGACCAACACTTGTCCAGCTTCTCACAGTTGCTATAGTTTGCAATTTGCAGTATTTTAAAAGTTGCAACGTTTTCTTAAGTTATTCCCGATTGCATCAGTAATTATGTGCCTGTCGATATTGATGAGGTGGTTATTGATGTGTTGTGAAGAACATATCACTATTGTTGCTATTATTATTATTTATTATTATTATTATTATTATTATTATTATTATTATTATTATTATTATTATTATTTATAATTATTATTTTATTCATATTATTAATATAATTATTATTATTATTATTGTTATTATCATTTTTATTATTATTATTATTATTATTATTATTATTATTATAATTATTTTTAGTCTTGATAATTACTACGCTATAGGATAATATTATGACCCATGACCCAGGGTTACCGGGTCACATGAGGTTAATTGGGTCCTTCAAGTGATGGAAACTCACCTGGGGGTCACCTGGCCACCTGGTAATTAACACGGGTCAGGTGTTGTTCCGCCAGACCTGCTGTATTAGACAGGCGTGGTACATGAAGTGTTTATCGTTAACGCGGCACCAACCACTCTACCCTAACTTATTATAATCTAATGTGAACTAACTTGTCTGAACCAAATTTAACCTAATCTAAGTTAACCTAATCTAATGTAATTTAACATAACTTAACCTAACCTAAATTAAGTGTCATTTAACTTAACCTTCACTTCACCTAACTTAACCTAATCTAACATTAAGCGATTTAACCTAGTTTAAGCACACTGATGGGCTCCTTCCCCCTCCCCCTCCCTAACCCCTCCCCGGAGATCCATGTTCCCCTTCCCCACCCTCGTTATAGTCCACCCATTAGTGGTAGATTTATGATATAATTAGTTAACTGCCTTATTCGTTAATTATTTTTATGGCTGTATTAGTAAGTGGTGTGTAAGTTGAAGTAGTTATCATTTATATCACAGGTGGTATAATGATTTATTGCGGGTGTTTTTGACTGTCGGGGCTCTGATTGGTCGACTAACATGACGTTACCGCTAGGGAGTGTCGTGATTGGCTCTCTCACATGACGTCATTCCGTGGCATCATAGCTTAAGAACGCTCTTATTGGTTACAAATTAACTCGTTTATTAATTACACTTCATAGTTTTATCACTCTATGAGGTAATATTGGAGTATCTTAATAGTTGTTTTCTTTATTAAAATAGTTGTAGTTTTATTTTATCTCATTTTAAAGTTTTATTAGTTAATGGTAATAAATATTCCACCAGGTGTTACATCAGTAGGAGAATAACAATATTTCAAGAATACTTTTAAATAACTCATCACTATGGAGCGAGAAATCACATAAGACTATTATTTAACTGTAGTTCATTTTCAGCTAATATCTTCATCAGTAAACTCATGCTCGCTTCTTTTTCCAGAGTTTTTTCATTAGTTTATCTTCCTAATATTAATCATAGTTTTGCCTCAGTCTTCAGGAGAGTATTTTAATTACAGTATATTTAATTATATGTCTTGATAATTATATGTCTTGAATTAATTATATGTTAAGAGATTATATGTTATTTTATTTCGAGGATGTTGTTACATTTCCTCCTGCCATGAGTCGGTGAATGCAAATGACATTACGGGATTTTTACTGAAATAAATATTACTTTTAAGTCAGTCGCTGCGAGGATTCAAGACCATGAAATATATAAGATCCAAAGCATGAAATATAACCAGCAGTCGAATATATGAAATCCAAAAGTGTTGACAGTCAAGCCTGAAAAATATAGCTGCCGGTAGGATGCACACCTGTACTGCAGATATATATACATATGTGAAACTTAAAAGTTATGGTTTTCCGGTCCACACTCGTTCACATAAAGGATTCAGAACCCTCCGGGAGTGACTTTTATGGACGCCCAAAACTTCAAACACGAATACTGCCAAAATCCGAAGCTCTGACGCGGACGCATATTGAATCTGAACCTTTCAAACCCTTGTGCCTCCGGGATCGAACCTCCCCTCCATCCAGCCCTCCATCCAACCCCCTCCCTTCCCTCCAATCCCCCTTCCTCTATGCAACCTCCATCCCTCCAACCTTCCCCCCCTCCAATGCCCCTCCATCTATACCACCTCCAATCCCCCCACCCTAATCCCACCATCCTCTCCCTCTCCACCCTTGACTTCCTCCCTCCACCCCATCCATATCTCCATCCTTCCTCCACTCCTCCCTCCACCCCCCTCCTCTCTCCAACCCCTATTTCTCTCAACCCCTCCTCCCAACCACACCCCCTCCCATTTTCCCTCCTAACACACACTCCCTCCACACCACCTCCCTTGAACAGTGATATCCCTTTAACATGGTCAGGCATTTGTGGGATCAGAAACCTTATATATTATAAAAGGTTTTGATCCTCGACCAGAATAACTTTAGGATCAGAACCCATTTTACCGAACATATATGAACTGTGAACCCATGACCAGTGCATACAGTATATATATGTAGGATCAGAACCTTTATACTATATATAGACGTAATAAACCCATGTTCCTAATACTTGATTCGACGATATAGTTAATGTAGAATCGAACTCCATACTTAAAACGTTTATTGACTCCAAGTCCATGATTGAGGCATGTGTCATACTGGATATTTAAGGGATTCAAACATTTATACCAGCCATTTATGAAATCCAGTACCTTAAACAGAACACTTTTGTGATTGTGATCCTGAATTGGGTGTATACAGGAGTGACGTGTATGAACCTGTGAAGGGGATTAATGAGGGGGATTTGGGGATTTAATAGTATTTAACTGTACTGGGGTGATATCAGAGCCTTTTGTATCGGGTGTATAAACAGTATTTATGATACTGTTTCTTGTGTTACTATTATTATTATTATTATTATTATTATTATTATTATTATTTTTATTATTATTATTGTTTTAAAAATGCCTTTAAAATACCAATACCTACAAATGAGTCCTTAAAACGGCCTGAAAATGCCTAACAATGCCACTACCTTCATATAATACCCGAGCAAATAAGTTAAAAATTCCCATAAATGACAATCTTAAGTACCCATTAATGTCCAAACCTTTTAATAATAGTGTATACAACAGGTGGTAAAGGCGTGTGTGGTGTGGCATCATTAAGTTCTTGAGGGTGTGTGTCTATGCCCTGTTTCCCGGGGGCCTGACCCATGTGAAATTAAGAGAGAGTTGACATAGTGTATTGGATACTCTCAACCTGACCTGGTCTTGTTTATAGACTCTGGTTTCCATCCTCCTGTTGACTCGTTGTGATCGTTCTCCTGACGGCGGTGGTGATGATGGTGATGATGGAGTGATGATGGTGGTGATGATGGTGATGATGGTGGTGGTGGTGGTGGTGACAATGTTGGGGTGGTGCTGCTAGTTTTGAGGGTGATATGGTTTGGGTTCATTGTGCAGTGGTGTTGAATGAGGTGGTAATGGTATGGTGATGTTGTGGTGGTGTTGATACAGGTTGATGTTTATTTACATGTATGCCGCCCCCTTCATATGATGCGGTAACTTGTATACTAGTAGTATTGTATACATCCCCCTAATCAAGAATAAATATAATCATATGTATACATCGAGTCATATATATGTAAACGAATGCACCAAAACAACAAATGCGTATTCATGTAATTATTCTGCATCAGTATAAGTATCTCCAAGTGAAGTATCTCCAAGTGAAGTATCTCCAAGTGAAGTATCTCCAAGTGAAGTATCTCCAAGTGTTCCCATAACAGTCAGATATTCAGACTATCCCGCCGATGCATATCTTATGTCTCCATCACAGATATCAGGGAGATATTAGTAATATATGTGGCCGGGTCTCCTCTTTGTGGAGTCCGGCCGAGCCCATTATCGGAGGCCAGCGGGCGTGGCAGGTGGCCGGTACACACCAGCATTTATTGCAAGGAGGATTGCTTCTGGCGGTGGTAGCGGCCTGTGTCACTGATGGTATAGTCACCCCCGCTGGCATAGAAAATGTGGGACAGTATTTATTACCCCTCGCGGCATAGAAAATGTGATGTTGACAGAAAATTTGGAAGGGTATGTATTACCCCTGCTGGTGTAGACAATATGGCGGTCACAGAAAATGGGGAAAGGGGTTTTATTTCTCTTCCTGGCATAGAAAATGGGTAGAGTATTTAGTACAATGGTGGCATAGGAAACATAAAAGGATGTTCACTACCCACGATTATAAAGAAAATGGGGGATACTATTTAGTAACCTTGATAGCATAGAAAATAGCGGGAGAGTTGAGTATCCTTGGTCGTATAGACAATATGACATAGAATACGGTAGGGGAATATTGTATTTAACACTTCCGATTACATAGAAAACGTGGGGTAACATTTTTTGTGGCGACTGTAGTTTATTATTGTGTATTAATGCCTATAATAACTTGCCATATGTTTATTATTTTATATGATTTGTATTTATTATTTTTTAAATGTTTTTGTGCACGGAAAAATGAAGGTAGTGCTGGGTGGCAGATTACAATATGTTCCCTCCACCCTTCCCTCCACACAAAAGAGGAGCAATTTCTACCCTCCACCCTTCCCTCCACACAAAAGAGGAGCAATTTCTACCCTCCACCCTTCCCTCCGCACAATAATCAGCAAGAACCTGTACCAACGACCCTTCCTCCCTCCCTCTACCCCTTCCCTCCATCCATCTACCCTCTCCCTCCCTCCCCACATCTCCCTTCCTCCGCCATAGCGATTTTATCTCATAATTTCTGGTGTATCTCGGACGCGACTTTTGTTCCACATAACCGGTTTATCTCTCACTATCTCCACCCGGGAGATAGTGAGAGATATATCTCCCAGTTGGGCCTCGGACAGCTTAATATCTCCCTCCCCCACCTGTGGTTCACTACTGATGTTATCTCCTTAATCACATGACCGCTTTGTGTTATCACGTGGTGTCTTGTTATCATACACGGTGCTTGTTATATCTTTATGGATTATATCATGATTGCGTTATCTTGTTCACACCACGTTTATGTTATCATGCAAACTATACAATGAATGTGTTGTCTTGTTACCTTGTTCACTTCTCGTGTTATCTTGTTCACTTCTCGTGTTATCTTGTTCACTTCTCGAGTTATCTTGTTCACTTCTCGAGTTATCTTGTTCACTTCTCGTGTTATTTTGTACGACTCTTGTGTTATCTTGTTCAATGGTTGTGTTTTCTTGTTGCTACGGTGCTTGTGTTATCTTAATCACCGGGCCTCCGTGTTATGTTTGGCGGCAGTCTCTTGTCGTGTCGCGGCTCACCTCCATGAAGTTATCAGCAGTGAGGTCAAGGGTCAAATTAGGTCATGCTGGTAGAATAGGTTTTTGAAAAGGTAATTCCATTCTTGTTCCAGAGCTGTGTGGGCGGGAGGGGGTCTATTGTCTCTTGTGGGTGTGGGTGTGTGTGGGCGGGAGGTGGTCTATTGTCTCTTGTGGGTGTGGGTGGGTGAGGGCGGGAGGGGTCTATTGTCTCTTGTGGGTGTGGGTGGGTGAGGGGCAGGAGGTGGTCCTATTGTGTCTCTTGTGTGAGTGTGGGTGGGTGAGGGCGGGAGGTGGTCTATTGTCTCTTGTGGGTGTGGGTGGGTGAGGGCGGGGAGGTGGTCTGGTCTCTTGAGGGGTGTGGTGTGTGTGGGCAGGAGGGTCTTGTCTCACTTGAGGGATGTGGGTGGGTGTGGGCAGGGAGGGGTCTTGTCTCTTGAGGGTGTGGGTGGGTGTGGGTGGGAGGTCCTTGTCTCTTGAGGGTGTGTGGGTGGGTGTGGGCAGGGAGGGGGTCTTGTCTCTTGAGGTGTGGTGGGTGTGGGTGGGAGGGTCTTGTCTCTTGGGGTGTGTGGGTGTGTGTGGGCGGGGTGTCTCTTGAGGGTGTGGATGGTGTGTGGGCAGGGAGGGTCTTGTCTCTTGAGGGTGTGGGGTGGGTGTGGGTGGGAGGGTCTTGTCTCTTGGGGTGTGTGGGTGGGAGGGGATTCTGCTGTATTTGTGTGTGAGAGAGGGGGAGGGGGGGGCTGAACGTCACTTTAAATATAGGTACAAATAAAAGTGAGATTTAGTATGATTATGACTCATTATAAAAGTGAGTATGAGTGTGAGTATGAGTGTGAGTATGAGTGTGTATAAGTATAAATATGAACCCAAATATTAGTATATGAGTTGGATTTCCCCCTTATGAGTTGGCCTCCCCCTTATGAGTTGGACTCCCCCTTATGAGTTGGACTCCCCCTTATGAGTTGGACTCCCCCTTATGAGTTGGACTCCCCCTTATGAGTTGGACTCCCCCTTATGAGTTGGACTCCCCCTTATGAGTTGGACTCCCCCTTATGAGTTGGACTCCCCCTTATGAGTTGGACTCCCCCTTATGAGTTGGACTCCCCCTTATGAGTTGGACTCCCCCTTATGAGTAACTCTCCACTGGTGAGTGTGAGATGTCTCCTCATAACCAACCTAAGTACAGGTCACGCCTATTACCCCCACCTGGTAATTACAGGCCGCTAGTTAAGATGATTACTCCCTCAGCCAATTACAGGAGGGCATTACGACCCCTTGTTAGACAGGCTGGAGGCAGCAGGAAGTGATTGAGGAACCCGTATTAATGACCATCACAATCATATCATTCTCATTTAGTCACTGTATAATTTGACAATGATTGCGTATAATGCCCTGTTGCCTCATCCCGGTGATTATATTGCCATAACTATGTGTGATATATTGTTATCTTGGTTATAGGTGCGTAATGTTATCATCTTTCGCTTTAATTTTAATGTTTATTGTTGTGGTGTACTTTGTTCTGTTATCTTAGTGATTATATTCGGATAACACACACACACACACACACACACACACACACACACACACACACACACACATTACAATAAGAAAGACCGAAAAATATCAGGTTTTATCTATTTACTCAAAACCTCAAAACGAAAAGAAAAACAACATAAAATTTCCCCCCAAGTTACAGGTGACCTTTTGTGTTTTATTCATTTGTTGAGGATAACCTTTATGGTGAAAGGTCAGGTGAGGTCAAGTCAGGTCATCCACGTTCTCCCGACAGTGTTTGATGTGTTATTTATTCAGTCATTTGTTGACAGGTGTTGTGTGTCTCTATACTGAGTATATAGTTTTACTTTTGTTTGATATGAGAAAAGTAGTGATTATCAAGAGGTTATTATTATTATTATTACTATTATTACTATTATTATTATTATTATTATTATTATTATTATTATTATTATTATTATTATTATTATTATTATTATTATTATTGTTATTATTATTATTATTATTATTATTATTATTATTATTATTATTATTATTACAACTATCATTAATGCCGATATTATTACTATTATTACAAATTGATGTAATATAATAAGAGTAGTGTTTACATAGCCGTGAGCTCGTCCCCAGGTATATAACGATCTAATTACCGTAATGCATAAAAGCCCTTCGTTATATCCGGAGTAATTCAGGTAGGTTATTACTGAGTATATTAGTCAGGTCACTTAGTTAATGAGCAGTTTGTCTCATCTTAAGAGTTTGGTCTATTTACTGACTGTGACTGGTATGTGTATGTGTGTGTGTGTGTGTGTGTGTGTGTGTGTGTGTGTGTGTGTGTGTGTGTGTGTGTGCTTCTCTTTCTCTCTCAATGGGAAAATGTCTGTTGGAATTTTGTCCAGTGAAGAATCTGTCCATAGGGATTTTGTCCACGCGCCTGGTCCATGAAATTCCACCGAATGCATTAACCTCGCGTGACGTCATAGCATCCAGACACCAGCAGGAAAATAAAACCGATTGATATATAAAATGAAAACCGGATATATAAATATTGATGGTTTATCAAAATTCTTTATCTAAGGATCTTTTAGTGAGCTGTTGTTTTAAACTCCGGGGGTTGTGATAGTTTATTGTAGGGTATAATAATAATAATAATAATAATAATAATAATAATAATAATAATAATAATAATAATAATAATAATAATAATAATAATAATAATAATAGTAATAATAGGTACACACACCGGTATCACAATTAACCATTAACAATCAACGAGGAATAAATATTTACATAAGATTTTAAGAAGTAAGTATAAACCGCCCGACCATACTCTATAATCACAATGTTATCTATAATGGGAATATATAATCTATGATCATTGTGTTATCTATAATGTGACTATAATCTATATTGAAGAGATTATATTTAGTTTTTGAGGGAGTTACCACATCAATCACCTGTGCTATAATATTTGGGTAGTAATGAGGAACTTAACTCCTCCTTCTCCTCGTCTTCTCGTTGTACTCAGCCATCACATGAGAGGAGGAGGAGGAGGAGGAGGGGGGTGGGTTGCTAAGAACGTGTGTTTATCGTCAGCAGATGTTCTTCCTTGGAGTGGGGGGAGTGGGATGGGGGTGTGGGGGTAGGGTTGTCAGCACTACAACTTGGGCAACTAGTGATGGCTATTACTAACTTGAATGTGTGTGTGTGTGTGTGTGTGTGTGTGTGTGTGTGTGTGTGTGTGTGTGTGTGTGTGTGTGTGTTGCAACATGATCTGAGACAAGTTTGATTATTTAAAAAAAAAATTCTGTCATTTTTGTTTAGACTTATCTTGTCACGCCCAATAATACCCCTAGAAAATATACTTTGGTTGGACACACAATATACTGTACTTCAATTGGTTTACACAATAGAGTATGCACTTCAGCTGCCTACAGAACGCACGGTACAGAACCTCCTGATTCCTGACGTAGCTTCAGCACACACGTTCAGCCCACACCTTTTTCTATCGCCCCAGATCAGCGTTTATGCAAATGGAGGTGAAATACCTTAAAGGCTCACCTCCTGCAGCAGCCACGAGAAAAATGACCCCAATGACCAGTGTTTACAGGGGTCAAAGTGCCTTAGTTAATCGCCTGTTTTAATGTGTTTTTTTGTTGCTCTCGCCCTGGCATGGTCGACAACGCCAGGGATCCTTGATGTAAATTCCAGGGAGGGTAGGAGGGAGGGAGGGAGGGGAGAATGAAAGAAAGGGAGGGAAGGACGGGGGGGTGGGAGGGAGGGGGGTAGGGAGGGTCAGAGGTGATTTTCTGGTCCTAATTCTTTGAGCAGATTCGAAATTAGCGTTAAAATGACGTCATCCTACGGTCTATAGGTCTGAAAATCCCTTGATTAATCCCTTGTTTTTTTTACGCTTGTTGGATCACTGTGAACTTGTATGGCGATTTTACTGAATAATGTATGTCTATCTATCTATCTATCTATCTATCTATCTACTGTATCTATCTATCTATCTATCTATATATCTAATGTATCTATCTATCTACTGTATCTATCTATCTATATATCTAATGTATCTATCTATCTACTGTATCTATCTATCTATCTATCTATATCTACTGTATCTATCTATCTACTGTATCTATCTATCTATCTATCTATCTACTGTATCTATCTATCTATCTATCTATCTATCTATCTACTGTATCTATCTATCTACTGTATCTATCTATCTATCTATCTATCTATCTATCTATCTACTGTATCTATCTATCTATCTATCTATGTTTATATATGTATTAATTAATGTATCTCTACTATGTATACTATCTTTAGACTCAAAGATTAAACAGTAATTAACTAACTCATTCTGTGGTTGTAATCGTGGCACAGTATAGGATCTTTTCTTATGTGAAAACTTCAGGTGTGTAATTTATTATAGGACAGTTCTTAAATGTTAAACTAAGTCCATAATTAATTTTAAAGGTGAAGCAATATTAGGTTCTACACGAGGAGAAAATACCTGACGTGTGTGTGTGTGTGTGTGTGTGTGTGTGTGTGTGTGTGTGTGTATACTGTATATTTATAAAAGAGAGTATATGTATGTTAATGAATGTGTGTGGGATGAGAGAGAGAGAGAGAGAGAGAGAGAGAGAGAGAGAGAGAGAGAGAGAGAATGGTTGTTGGTCTCACTCTGAAATAGTTAATAGCACAGATATCACTGATGTAAATAATACCCACAAGTTATCTTTAAAAATGAAGTTCTCTTAAGGTGAGTTGAGGTGGAGAAGAAGACAGCTCTCCGCCCAATAGAAAATGGAACGCGGGAGCACATTTTCTTCTTAATGTTCTTGAGGTAGAGTTAATTTATGCAGGAGATTGATGACCACACTCCAGAATTTAAGAGGAGATTGGTACTTTTGAGAGAGAGAGAGAGAGAGAGAGAGAGAGAGAGAGAGAGAGAGAGAGAGAGAGAGAGAGAGAGAGAGAGAGAGAGAGATTTAAAAGATGGAAGGGATTGAGAGAGAGGAGAGAGGAGAGAGAGAGAGAGAGAGAGAGAGAGAGAGAGAGAGAGAGAGAGAGAGAGAGAGGTTGAATAAGTAATATAATAAAAATAAATAAAACATAAGCAGCAATCTTTTCTACATTAAAGCTGTAATTCTTCTCACCTGTAATGCCTCGAGACACCTGCAGTCACCTGTGATATTACAAAACTCATTTATTACATTAATATACTGTAGGTAAAATATAGGTAATTATTTCTAATATTTATAGGCTATATATTATTTAATGATGGATATAATTGATCAATTGCAACATATATAGTTATGTTATACTGTATATTGATAAGTGATATAGGTGAATGTTGAGATAGCTTAGGATAATATTTCATTTATATATTATGAGAACTTACTACAGGTACAGCTGTGTGTGTGTGTGGAGGCATCGTTTCACCCCCACCCCCCCTGAGGGCCAGGCAGAGTCTACGGTCATTTGCATAAGTAATTAACAGGGATAAAGGCGCCTCAGATTGGTTCTGATGGGTCACTGTGTTGAGTGTGTGTGTGTGTGTGTGTATGTGTGTGTGTGTGTGTGTGTGTGTGTGTGTGTGTGTGTGTGTGTGTGTGTGGAGGGACGGACACTGGACTTGTGTTTAGTCGTCGGGGGAGAAGTTTTACTGGTGATGTTGCAAGGTTGTATCAGGGAATGACGGTGTTGCAAATCCGTATTGATGTTTTTGTAATGGTGTATTGGCGATGCTGATAATTTTGCAAGTTTAATTAGGGTTTCGGTGTTTTAAAGGCGTATGGATGGTGTTGCAGGGTTGCACGGGGGGGATAATACAGTTGCAATGGTGTATGTGTTATATTGCAAGGCTCCATGGGGAGTTGATGGGATTACATAGCTGCCAAGTGAGTGTGATAAGAGATTGTTGATGTTGCAAAGGCTTCCACCTGAGCCCCACCTGCTTCCGCTAATTAACACTCACCTTCAGTAAGACAGGTGTTGTTGTTGATTTGTTTGTGTTTAGCTGGAAATGGCAAGAACATCAGCCACCTACCCACACCGATACGTAAGCCTGTGCAGGTTGAATAGAAGGAATGATAATATACTTAGGGAAAAAAGACTTGACTCCTGTACTTTGTTACGTGACTTTTGGTTTGTTACGTGATTATTATAGTTTGTTACGTGACTTTTGGTTTGTTACTTGATTATTATAGTTTGTTACGTGACTTTTGGTTTGTTACGTGATTATTATAGTTTGTTACGTGACTTTTAGTTTGTTACTTGATTATTATAGTTTGTTACGTGACTTTTGGTTTGTTACGTGATTATCGGGGTTTGTGACATCTTTCTCTCAAAGGGAATATATTTTCAGCACCGGATACCATACGGGTTTAAACTAGCCTCTCTATCGTAATTAGCTGTTAAGTAGAATCAAGAAGATAATTTCATTTAACTGTAAAGAGATGAAATTCAGGCGGTGATTATGTAGGATTTGGGAAGTGGGTTTTATTCATCAGTTGTTGAGTAAAGAACTAAAGGAGTTTGAGCATCATTTAACACTTGGTGGACGGCGAGGGGGGGGGGGACTTTGAAGAACCATTAAGTACTGGTTGTTAGTGGAAGAAACTTTTTTAACGAGCCGTTGTTTTGAACTGTTGTGATTGAAGTAGGATGTTCTTACCTCCCTTCCCTCTACAGCTCAATAACCCTACAACCCCACCAGCTCACCCTCCCTACACTGTCACCCACTACTACCTCACCGGCCTCACCTCTCACCTCCCCTCAACCCTGTATCCCCACCCAAGACCCCTACACCCCCACCCAAGACCCCTACACCCCCACCCAAGACCCCTACACCCCCACCCAAGACCCCTACACCCCCACCCAAGACCCCTACATCCCCCACCACACAATTCCCATGCCCCTGACCTAAGACCCCCACACCCCACCCAAGACCCCTACACCTCCCACTCCACCCTCACACCTCCACCCAAGACCCCCACACTTCACCCCCCTACACCCCACACCCACTCCCCACACCCCACCCACATTCCACCCAAGACCCCTACACCCCCACCCCACAACCCCGTGATGAGGGCAGGCAGAGAGGAGGGGTTCACAATAGTGTCATCGTAGCGGAGGAAGAACTTCAGGCTGGGCATTGTATATCAGCCACTTCAGCTCGGCTTGATGAGACTTTGATGAATAACCGACTGAAGTTTACAGCGAGAGGAAAGTTGAGGGAGGGAGAGGTACATCTGTGGCCTCCAGGGGCCTGTGGGAGAAGAGAGGTACGCCTTTTGGCCTCCAGTGACGTGTGGGGAAGAGAGGTAAATTTGTGGCCTCGTGGGACCTCTGGGGGAAAATAAATACATTTGTGGCCTCCAGAGATATATACAGTACATATTTGGCCTCCTGGGACCTGTAGGGAGGAATGTACATTTGTGACCTCCAGAGGTATGTGAGAGAGGGAGGTATGTACTACATCTTTGGCCTCCTGGGACCTGTAGGGAGGAAACCTGTGTTGAATATTAATTGTTTACAAGTGGGCAAGAAGGAACCTGAGGTATTTAAAGATGATAGAGAAAAGATCCACAGCTAAAGGTCACTGATATTACTACTCCTTGACCTCTTGTGAACTCTCCTGACCTGCCTTAATACAGTTATTGTTGACCTGAAGTAAATTTTTTAATCTTTGGTATAGCCTTCATAGAGAGAGAGAGAGAGAGAGAGAGAGAGAGAGAGAGAGAGAGAGAGAGAGAGAGAGAGAGAGAGAGAGAGAGAGTTTAATGGAATTGGAATAATGGGGAAGTGGAGGCAAATAATAAGGTGAATGGGGGAAGTGAATGAGCATGTGTAGGTGAGAGGGATGGATGGAAACCGGATATAGATAGATATATATAGATAGAGAGATAGATAGATAGAATTACTCTTATTTTTGTAAATTTCTTCTGGTGACGCTGATTAAATAATAAAATGCCCTTCTCCTTCCTCCCCCTCGAAGATGGACCAATCAGAATGGGCTGTCTATCCTCCTGTAGTTTTAACTCGTCGGTTCCCAGGTGGTTTGTGGAGACATTTGTGGAAGAGTTAAAAGTTGAAGATTGAAGATGGAAAGGGTAAGGAAAGTGTGAATTGAAATAGTAATTATTCATTGGAAGATCTTGTGTCACGTGCCAGTTTGTGATTAGGGGGAGATTGGGTGATTGATAGTGATTGGGTGATTGATAGTGGGTCCAGATTGGTGTTCTTTTTTATTATGGGAAGGAGAGAGAGAGAGAGAGAGAGAGAGAGAGAGAGAGTTATCGATAGAAGAGTAAACAGATGTGAGAGATAAAGATAGATAGATAGAGAAAGAGATGGAGGAGTAGGTAGAGGGAGGGGAGAGAAGCAGAATAGGAGAGAGAAGGAGGGAAGAATATGTCGATAATTAATAATTATTATGATTAAGAGAATGACGTAGGTGGAGGAAGGAGTGAGAGAGGGGATGATGGAGGGAGATAAGGGAAAAGGAAAAGAGGGGAGCAGAATGGAGAGGGGAAGATAAGAGAGAGAGAGAGAGAGAGAGAGAGAGATGAATTTTTGTTAGAGCGAATGAAAGAAGAAAAGAAAAAAGAAGAGGAAAATGAATGGAAGATAAAAAGGGAAAGAGACAGACGGAAAAAAATGCAAAGATAATGAATGAGGGGAAGGAGGGTGTGGAAGAAGGAGGAAAGAGAATATAATAAGGAAAAATATAGACTTGAGTAAGAAAATCGACAGAAATTAACGAAGAAGTAAAATAAATACAGGAATTAGGAGAGGAGGAGATTAAAAGCTTCAGGTAATAGACTTTTGGCACCAACACTCAGGGTCACGTCTGGGTCACGATTCTCATTGGTTCTTACGATCAATTTTCATCCTTTAACTGTCTCCTTTAAATTACGAGACATATGGATGGATTCTCAATGGTTCTTACGTTATATATCTGTCCTAGTAGGTGATGTGAAGACTCAAAGATGACAGCTAATGGAGTTGGAATAGGACTGAGACTCGACCGTAAGTCAAGTCATTTTGGACACTAACGTAACATTATATCTTAAGAAGTCAGCCAATTATTTTCAGCAGTGATGAAAATTAAAATAACATGGAAACATTTATTGAGTCTATCTGTGGTATTGACTCCATTATGATCATTACCTAACTCTCTTAAATCCATAATATTAAAAAAAAAAGGAGAATCGAGGTGCGAATATTTGAGAATTTGAACCCAGATCCTGACCAAACATGGCGTCTGTGGATCAACATCACCTGACATAAATAAACAAAGCCGCGCCATGTTGGGATACCGGCCGCGTTTAAACAGTCCGCTGGATTCAGACTTTTTTTTTTACCCTGTTCTCAACGCGACAAAAAGCGAACCAAGGATTTTTTTTTTTATTTCCCGAGCCATTTTCCTCCCACCATTCATTTCATTGACTGTATTAATTACCCAGGCTGGTGGTTTTTACTTCCCGGAGGACACGAGTAAATGTGGTAATGGAGTGATGGATCTTGCTGGTAGTCTACTGTTCCGTCTTTGTTTATCACGTGATTGTCTTGTGTTTTACTTATAGGGGACAGAGGGCGAGAGTCCTGTGTTTTTTTATTATGTGATTTTCTTTATTTTTTATAGGTGGAGATAATTGTTTTTGTTTTGCTTATTGCGTGATTGTTTTTATTTTTGTTTGCTTATAGGGAGAGAATTTCTGTTTTTGTTTAGTTTATTATGTGATTTTCTTTTGTTTTTTGCCTGTGGTACGATTTTTTTTTTAAGGGCGACTGTCTTTTGTCACTCGATTCTCTTTTCTTTTTGACTCTCTTGCGACTGTCTTCTCGTTTTCTCTAGTCTTTTAATTCTTATTCTTCCTTCCTTTTATTCTTCTTTCTTTTCATATCTTCCCTGTCTCTTCTTTCCTTTCACACATATTTCTTTCTCAGACTTTATATTCTCTCATTTTTCCCATTTGTCTCACTGTTCTCCTTCTTCGCTCTCCTTCTTCTTCACGTCCCTTCCTCCTCCTCTCCCTCATCATTTCCCATTCTCATTCTTCCCTTCCTCACTATTCTCACCTTCCTTTACTCTCCCCACTCTCTCTACTCCCCTCACTCTTAATTACTCCTCCTCTTCTTCTTCATTCTTCCAACTCCCCTCTCTTCTCCCTTCTCTTCCTCCTCCTCCTCCTCCTCCTTCTCACTCTCCCTCCCCTTCTCCCTGCTCTCACTCTGTCATCCCCAGCTCTCATTCCCTTGTGTTCTTCCCTCACTATAATTTAGTTGATTAATTTTCCCCTCCTCCTCCTCCTCCTCCTCCTACCTCACTTCCACACTCTCCCCATCACTCTGATTTTATTTTACTCTTATTTATTTTTATTATATTTTTCGTCTCTTTTATCTCACTCTCTTTCCTTTTCCCTTCGTTATTTTTTTTTCGTTTCTTTTATTTCCCTTCTTCTGTTGTGTGTGTTGTGGATTCTGCTGCTTATGTATTCGTTGTCTCTCTCTCTCATCCCCTCCTTCACCTTCTCCCTTCATTTACTCTACCCTTTATAAAGACAATTTTCTCTGCCCCTCTCCTCTGTCCTCTTTATCTCTCTCTCTCTCTTCCCTCCTCTGTAGTACCACTTCCCATTTCCTCTCCTCCCCTTTCTCTATCTTCCCTCCTTCTTGCTTCATTCTCTGTTATCTCTCCTCTCCCTTTCATTTACTCACTCTATCTCATACCCCTCGTTATTCCTATCCTTCTGCAACTAACATAGAATATTCGGATGCATTTGGGTTCAAGTGACTGTCTTTTCATCCGCCTGTCATTTCTGTCTGTCTGATATGAGTTCCTTGGCCTGTCTATAACTTGAGAAATACTAAGCGGATCTTGATGAAACTTTCCCTCGACCTTCGTATCAACATTATCGAGGCCAACTTCACTAATTAGCGTGTTTCACCTTTGTTTACCTGAGTTATGGCTGCGAGGAGATTGTAAGTAATATTTTTAACTATGGGAAAACGTGACGTACTGTACACCCGCTACAATATTATTCGGTATCCTTACGGCGTGATACAATATGATACAGGTGCCGAATAATTTTTTAGTGGGTGTATATGTTTTAATCGTGTTTATTTTTTTTGGGGGGGGGAGGGGGGGGTTACCGTCTTGTGTTTTACGGCTATTTTCTTTGATTCTACTGTCTTATTTTTTATTTTTTCATTCTTTCTTCTCTTCCGTCACTCTTTTTTCTCGTCTCCTTCTCTTCGTGTTCCTCCCCCTCACTTTTATTGTATTTCTTATCCTCCTCATTATCTTTCTTTCTCCTTATACTCCTTCTATCCTCCCCTTACCTCTTTTTATCTTCCTCCTCCCACTTCCCCTTCCACCTCTGTGTCTTCATCCTCCTCCTCTTCCTCCTCCTCTGTTAGCATCAGGCGTGTTCAGCATCTTGCGTCCATTAGGGCCGCGGGGGAGGGGGGAGATGATCAGGTGAGACAGATGGTGACGTACAGCATCCCTCCCTCCCTCACCCCGTCCCTCCCTCACCCCCTCTTTCCCTCCCCCCTCCCGCCTCACACCTTGACACCTGCTGCCCCGATGGTCTAGTGACCCTCCTCCTACCTCCTCCGTCCTCCTGCCTTCTACTACCCCGTTCCCCCCACCTCTTCTCCTCCTCCTCCTACTTCCACTACCTCCTTCCAAACTTGTTGAAACCACTGTCACAGATAGTCTCATCATCACTGACTCCCTGTCCTCACTACTTACCCTTGACACCCTCAACTTAGGTTGTCACACACTTGTCTCTGAAGCCAGACACAAATATTGCGTGCTTTGTTGACCGAGGTGTCAAGATCAAACTGCTGGATCCCCTCTCACATGGCCCCAGAGAACATCACAGAGTTGATGCCCTCGCCAAACTCACGTCTAGCAAAGACACTGTTGAATACAATCTGGGTCTGTCAAAAAGAACCCTTAAAACTGTAATCAAGAAAGGACTTGTTTATGAATTTGACGCAAGCAGACATATGCAAACAGGCATTAGTAATTACATTGTTTACCATGATGAGATGTATCAAGTGAAGCATGTATATGGAGCCAGGAAGTAGATCATTAGATTACAAGATGTTGTAACTGCTAGACTAAGGCTAGGATATAAGTGCCTCTGGCATTATATCCTTCCTGTAGATGTGAACAAGACTAAATGTAAAGTGTGTGGCCAGACATATGGCCACACACTCCAACACTACGTCCTTGGCTGTGTGAAGATAGACCTTTTAGGAACAGATCCAAGCACATTGTGTGTGAAATGACACAACATTTTATCTCTAAAGGCAAGATAGCTGACATATAAAGAGCGCATCCACTTTTTTCACTTATACGCTGAGTCAATAACCATGTATAGAATTAAACAAACAATGTGCTTGAACACCTCTCACGCAGATGTGAATAACAAAGTGTGCGGCCAGGTATATTGCCTCACACTGCTGTACTCACGCAGGTGTGAGTAAGTCAGCCTCTGTATACAGAACTAAACAATGTATTTGAAATACTTTGTAACATACAATGCCATAATATCCTGACCACTGGGGTCTGTTATACACACCAGTGTGACCTCTACTCTGTAATCCTTTCGCTCTGCCGCTCACAGGATGAGTAAGGGGTACACAATAAACTAGCTGCTTTCCGTGGCAAAATTTAGATTCTTTCTCCTTCCTCCTCCTTCCTACACCCTCCTGCCTCCTACCTCCTACTCTCCCTCCTTCTTACCTCCTCCTGCCTCCCTATATCCTACTACCTCCAGCCCCCTATCTCATATTACCTCCTTCCTGCATCTCCTCCTACCTCTCCCTAGTTGTCAGATGGTGTCCCTGTGGCCTAGCCTCTCTCTCTCTCTCTCTCTCTCTCATCTATTCCAGTGAAACTCCAAAAATATATAGATAATTATTACCTAAAAATTATACCGCACAACAATAAGTTACAAAAATGTATAGACAAACAAACTACAAACAAACAACACACAAACAAACAAACATAAACAAAACAAACAGGCAAACAGCAGGGGGTGGGACTTACAGTCAATCATTGTTGGTGAAATATCAACATTTTTTAGTATTTTGTAATTGAGGACAGAAGCTCTATTTTTGTGTGAGGGAATTTAATGAAATATTCATATATACTATAAATATATAGATATAAGCAGCGTTTCATATGACGGTCGCACTGGTTGCCTCTGTGTGTGTGTGTGTGTGTGTGTGTGTGTGTGTGTGTGTGTGTGTGTGTGTGTGTGTGTTAATGGTGGTGGTGATGGTGATGTAGGTGGTGGTGTTGGTGGAAGTGTTGGGTAATGGTGGTGGTGGTGATGGTGGTGGTGGAGGTGTTGATGGTGGTGTTGGTGGTAGTAGTGCTGATGTTGATGTGGTGATGGTATAGTGGGTTGATGGTGGTAGGAGGTGTTGATGGTGGTGTTGTGATAGTGGTGGTGTTGGTGGTGGTGTTGGTGGTGGTGTTGTTGGTGGTGTTGGTGGTGGTGTTGGTGTGGTGGTGTTGGTGTTGTGTGATGAAATAAGTGGAATATGTCCTGTTTTATGGCACAGACAAAGTGATAGGATTATTATCAGTTTATTCTGTGTGGGTGTGGAGGGGTGGTGGGTGAGGGGCGGTGTGGGTGTGGGTGAGGAGGGTGCTGGAGGGAGGGGCAGGTGTGGGTGTGGAGGGGGTGGGGGAGGGCGAGGTGGGGTGTGGGGTGGATAGAGGGTGAGTGTGGTTGGGATGAGGTGAGGGGAGAATGTGTGTGTGTGACAAGATTGCGTGTTATGGGGAGAGGGGTGTGTAGGATAGGGAGATGGGGTGGGGAGGAGTATGTAGGTTGGGGAGACAGGGCTGTGGAGTGGGGAGGGGTGTGTGGGACGTCTTATCACAAAATTGCTTCGAGTTGACGGAGTAACGATAAGATAAATGCTATTGACTTCTTACTGCAGCTTAATATAAAAATAATAATTATTATTATATCAGTAATAATATTAAAGTAAAAATAATAATAATAGATTAAGAATAATTATAATAATAGCAACAAGTAATTAGAACATTGACTATATGAGTATATTATTATTATTATTATTATTATTATTATTATTATTATTATTATTATTATTATTATTATTATTATTATATTTTGATGGTGTTATAACAGGAAGCTACAGTATAATGAGTATGACACAATTTTTACTCTTTATTTTAAATATCTCGTATATTTGTTTATATTGATATTATAATATACAGGTTCTGGGAGCGTGGCGATGTCATGGACATGAATATTAATGATATGCAAATTGAGCGATTTAGTGCGAGGCGGTGCTTTTCACCTTTTCCCTCCCTCAGAAGTATACCTGCAAAATTTCTAATTAAATTTTCTAAAAAAATATGAGTATTAAGAATTATAAAAGGGTACTGGTAAAAAATTAATAATTTTTTCGGGGGGGTTGAGGGGGGGGGGGTCAGTTTTCCGTTAGAGGAAGTAAGTTTTTATTGTCCTAAAATGTAATGATGGCAGATATGCTATAACAAAAAGGTGTTATTAAAATTTTCGCTATTTTTCGGGAGATAGTTTTTGCTAATGAAGGAAAGTTAATTTTTAATGTGTTCAAAATTGAATGATGCTGGAAGTGTTTTGATAGAATGAAATTAATACAATATTCTAGGTTTTGGGGATAATTTACAACAACTGACTATTCGTTTCTGGGACATATTTGTCGTGCAGCGGAATAATAAGTTTTTAATGCCTCAAAAATTGAATAACTTGTGAAATGTTATGGTATGTGAGAATGTCTTAGTCTTGTTGTTGTTTACTTTAGTTTTCTGAATATTTTGGCTAGTAGTTTGTCTAGGTGTAGAGATAACGTTCCAACTCTTGTATTGCTGCCGCCAAAGTTGTACATAAAGTTCAGGTGAATTAAGACTTAAAACTTTTTGCTTCATGAATGAAAGTTTTCTTTTTTTTAGTGTTAAATTGAAATGAGGGTTCGAACGTGACACTGCCTGAACGAAAACTTGATTAACCTTTCGACAAAAGTGTTTACAAGTTCGCGTGCTCTAAGGTTCGAATTCATAAATATTTGCGTGAAATGAAGCTTCGAACTTTGCGTTGGTTGAACAAAAGTCTCGTTAAATCTCCCTCAATAAAGGAAGGAGTGTAAGTGAGAACTATTGACGGGAGTAACATCTGACTATTGGCAGGTGTAAAGAATTAATTAATTGTGACCTTCCTCTCACCCCTCCTCACCTTGCCTTGACCTCCTCTTCCTCCCTCCCATGACCTTCCCTCCTCTGACCCCTCTTGCCCAAACCCCCCCTAGCTCTAACCTCCTTGCCCCACCCCTTGCTTTAAACCCCTTACCCTAACCCTCCACCTTACCCAGATTCACCTAGGGAGTATGGCAATGTCCGTACACCTGAGAAAGTAAAAACAAAAATAAAAACAGACAAAAAAACACCCAACTTTTTTTTTTACACAAGGAAGGAGAGAAATTGCCCGAGACTTTTCAGAACTTGTGTAATGAATTCTTGCAACTATTGAAAAGTTTCTTGTTTGCGATAATTATTAAGAGAACACCATGACAAGGGGGAGATGGGAAGGGTAGAAGGGGAGGGGATGGGGAGAAAGGGAAGGGAAGAGGAGAAGGAGAGGTGAGGGGGGAAAAGGAAGGGGGTGGGAAAGAGGTGTTGGGTGAGGATTGGAAGGTTGTGTTGTGTGGGAAATGAAAGGGGGAGGGGAATGGTTGGGGAAGAGGTATTGTTGGGTGAGGGGTGAAGGAGTATGGTGTAGGAGAGTGGAAGGTAGGGGAGGGAAGAGGAAGGGATATGGGTGAAGGTTGATGGAGAGAGGGGAGAGATTAGTGAGATGGAGAAGGAGAGTGATGGGGGTGTGTGGAGGGAAGGGGAAGGATGGGTGGAAATGGAGACAACAGGACCTGATGGAGTGAGCCTCTTCCTTCTCCAGGATCAGTTTGTTGGAGTTTGTTGTCGATTTTCACTTTTGGGGGAAAGGGGGGAGGGGGGAGGGGGGAGGGGTAGGGGTTGTGGAAATTCTCGTTCTTACGTCGTCCTCACTTGTTTTATGTATGTATGTATGTATGTATGTATGTATGTATATATGTATGTACTGTATGTATTTATATATGTATGTATGTTGAAATCAGTAACGCCATCGGAAAGAGTTATCAGTACTATCTTCATTCATTAATATATATTTAGAAACTCGATGCAGACTCTGTCACTTCTATTCCCCCAAGTAAACTTAATTATTCATGTCATCCTCCGCCAGATATTGCTTCTCTACTGCAGAAAGAAGATACAGTGTGCGGGATAATATTGCAAGATTTAATGCAATTTGGGGAGGATTTTTTTTGGGGGGGGCAAGTTTATGTAGTAAGTGACAAGAGCGCTTTGGGCAAATTTGGGACCTTTTGACCTCTGACCTCTTATGATCTTTGTTGACATTTGATGACCTCCGATCTCTTTTGTTGTCTCGTGAGTTTTAGCCTCTGTTGACATTCGTTGATCTCTCGTGGTATATTTTGACCTGTCATGACCTCTGTTAGCATTTGGTGACATCTGTTTAATTTTATGTTGGTCTCTGGTAACACCTGTTGACCTTTAATACCAACACTCTTGGGTCCGAATTTCAAAGTCGTTTCCAACAGTTTTTCTTTACCCAGGACTGGTAATTATAGGAGAGTCTCGGTGCAATTTTGACGCCATTTTTTCGAACGTAGTTTTAATTGACCTGTTAATCTCGTTCTCACATCTCTAGTTAAGGGGATGAGGGGGGGGGGTTAATAGGGATCGTTGAGAGTTGTAGAGTTAGCGTGTTGTTAGTAGTCTTGTGTTAACAGTTGGTGATGCCAGTTGTTGGAAGCAGTCTTGAAGACTGCCAACAGCTTTTGGTGTCAGCAATTCTTGAATTTAATCAACAGCTTCTGGTGTCAGCAGTGTTTGGTCAGCCAACAGCCTTTGGTGTCAGCAATTCCAAAACTCACCAACTACTTGTAGTGACAGCACTTCCTGAAGTAGGCCAACAACCTTGTGGTATTTAACAGCACCTAAAACCCATCAGCGCTTGAAGTCATAGAACAGCTTTTGGTGTTGACAGCAGGTGAAGTCAGTCCTTGAAGTCAGCTTGGCGTGAATCATAAGGAGTGTAGACTAATGAGCTTGACTCGGGCAGCGCCTGGGAGGGAGAATGTGAGGGATTGTCGCCTCATTATGCACATTGAATTGACAAGGTTGTGTGTGTGTGTGTGTGTGTGTTGAGGCTTCTGGCGGTGACTTCCTCTCTATCACGGCCTGTGGCGGCCCCTGTGTTGGGAGGTGCTCTCTCCCCACCTACTTATTTCCCTTGGAAATTGATTTAAATTTTTTTGTGTTTTACTCGGTGTGTGTGTGTGTGTATTATATAATTCCCAATACAAATGTAAGACGGAAACCATAACACACACACACACACACACACACACACACACACACACACACACACACACACACACACACACGCACACACACACAACAGGTGAGGTTTATTTACAAGAGTAAAATAGAATATGTTTCCAAAGTTTGACAAATAGCCTTTATGTGAATCAACTCTGTATTGAACCATATTTTACGTCGATAAAGAAAACACCAACACAGACACACGAGGGCCGGAGAAAATGCTGCCTCACTATATGTACCCGGTGAAAAATGTCCAGGTAAATATGTATCTTGTGTAAAATATCTGGGTGAATATTTACCTCCCCAGAAATAAGAAATGAAAGTAAGAAACGATGAATTTTAAGGTGAAAATATGTCATTGTTAACAAAAGCTCAAGTAACAATGAAATCTTTCTATTTTTTTCTACATTGTCGTAGTGACAAATGCCAGTGTGTGGGTGGATATATCGTTTCACGACCTTCTCGACCAATCAGGGCAACTTGGTGCCTCCAGTAGCACCTTGTTGATTGGTCGGTGCCTTCACACAGAGGCCAGCTGTGGGGTTGTGATTGGTCTGTGTTTTATGTGCTGGTGGTAGAGTGCGCTGTGATTTGCTGAGAGCGTCACATTCTCCTCGCCAGTGTAAGGGGAAGGTGCTCAAAGGGGGAACTGACGTGTGAAAGCGATGAAGTGTTTTCCTACCACCACATATTTGGTTCTATCTGTGTGTGTGTGTGTGTGTGTGTGTGTGTGTGTACGTCACATGCATTTTTAGCCGTACAATGACCACACACCTCAACTAGGAGTCAGGTATATTGACATACACTTGTTTTGGAAGGACCTAATGACCTCCTACATGAGGTAGACGTTACATGTGGCCACAGGTGGTCTACAGAGTGGCCAAATGAAGCCACATGACGCGGGCTATGGACGTACAGTATATAAATATATGACTAATACAGGGTATGAAGTCACACACATGCTTCACTAGAGCCTGAGAATCACATATAGCTGCCCACACACCTGAGGAGAGCCACATGTGTCCCCTGACTATTGGTAGGATGGAGGGGAGAGCTCTTTGACCCTAAGATAAAAACCTGACTGCAGAATTTTTGCGAACCTCTCTATGTGGTGACACATTTTAGCGAATCTGAACTCCCCCCAGAATTTCGCTGACTGTTCCTCGCGGACTCAGATTTTTTACTAAATGCTGATTTTTTTTTATCGTTCGCTCTTCAGATTTTTGCAGGCTGTTCCTTACTGCTCCATGTATTTTTTCTTTAGAATCGTGGATTTTTTCATTTAAAATTTTTGGGGAGTGATTTTACCTGCACCAGATTTTTGTTTCAAGTTCCCCGGATTTATATGGACGATACTCAGTTGCAGACTTCGTCCTACTACTGAACACAGTTGTGAGATACATTAGCGAATCTGTCCTCCACGGATTTTCGCAGTCCTTTCTTTAGCAAGAAATTGGAAACGTCTATGTAGGTCAGATCAGGTTAGATTAGCTTAGTCTAGGTCAGATTAAGCTAACATTTTGAGGGGTTGGGGTTTCTCTCAGCTGAATAAAGTCGTCTGGTGTGAGCCAGAATAAAATACCTAAGTGCGACACTGCCTTTTAAAAGGTTAAGTCAAGTTTGGTTAGATTTGTACTGTTTAGATCAGGGTAGGTTGGGTCATTGTGAAATGTGAGTGTGGTGGAGATGTGCAGGTTTACAGGTCACAGGATGGTGTAAGTGTACAGGTCACCCCAGCTGCAGGTTAAGAGAACAGGATGATGCAGGTTAAGGCCATCTAGTGAAACAGTGGCCTGTCTGCCTTCCCCTCACTCGCTCTCCCTCCAGATGGCACTTTTAAGGCAAGACAGTGAAACGGTGGCCCAGGTTTCCTCAGATTCTCTCTCTCTCTCTGTCACTCTTATCTCTTTCTCTTGTTTCTTTGTTTATAGTTGTCGCTCAGTAAATGTATATACTGCATTATTATTATTATTATTATTATTATTATTATTATTATTATTATTGGGACTAATCGATTTGTCTATATACTGAGTAGCTCCAGGTCAATCAACAGAAGTTTAGATAAGGTCAGGCCAGGTCAAAACACACACACACACACACACACACACACACACACACACACACACACAAGTAAGGGGACAATATTGGTTTACTCGACCCTGGCCTCGCTATATCCAGCTTGTGAATTCAATAACATTTTTGTGGTTTGAGGAGTAATGAAGGATGCCTAGGAGGTTGTGTACCCGCGCAGGACATATTGTAGACATTTCAGCAGAGTCTTTCCTCTTCAGATGTTTCAGGATAGGCTTTCTCGATGGACATTTCAGGAACTTTTTTTTTTAATGTTTTGTTGATCCTGTCCAACCTCTTTGCTCTCTGCTTCTGTTTTACTGTCTTGTTGTTGTTGTTGTTGTTGCTTTTGTTGTTGTTGTTGTTGTTCTTTCTTTGTCTTTTGTCCATGTATGGCCTTTTAAACGTTCTGTCTCTTCCTTTCCCAATCCGTTGCAGCTTAGTCCCTTTCTTCTCCTTCCTCCCCCCTCCTCCTCCTCCTCCTCCTCCTCCTCCTCCTCCTCTTCTTTCTCTTCCATCTATCTTTCTCTTATCCCTATATGAACTTTCTACCATTATATCTCTTCCTTTTCCAATTCATACTAACCTAGTCTTTCTCTTCTCCTCTCCTTCTTCCTCCTCCTCCTCCTCCTCCTCCTCCTCCTAGGTCGGATATGCGGTAGTAGCGGTCACACACCTTGCCCACCGAGGCTGTCGATAACACGTTGATGATGATGATGATGATGATGATGATGATGATGATGATGATGATGGTGGTGGTGGTGGTGGTGGTGGTGGTGGTTACGGGTGATAGAATTGACGATTGTAAGGGTGAAGGTGATGGTGATATTGAGGATAGTGTGGGTGATGGGAATGGTGACAATAGTGAGGGGAAATGTGTGTGTGTGTGTCCCCTCTTCAGCAGAATGTTTTGGACACGGTCTGAGGGGAAGAGATATTTCCCAGGAGTTGAGGTGTCGTGCTGTGAGACAAGTGTCGCACCTGGAGAGAGAGAGAGAGAGAGAGAGAGAGAGAGAGAGAGAGAGCATGATGCATCTTGGGGTTGTATCATTACACCTGGTCTTACCTGTGGTGTGTCTGACCTTGATTTCCGGTTCATTTCTCGCTCAGGTAGGAGAAGTGTCTCACCTGAGGAAGGGGGGGGGAGGTCTTATCTCCTCGGTAACCCCGACTGGAGACCACAAGATGCAATCAAGACATTTTCACAACTTTCATTATATACATGTATTGTACAGTCATCTTACTTGTGTTATTGTATATAAGTCCATGTATAAGTATACACATTAGATATGTATATAAATTCACTGCAATGTGTATTTCCCTGTATATATGTATATATATATATATATATATATATATATATATATATATATATATATATATATATATATATATATAGTAATTCCTAGATAAAATCACACGTGTATGGAAACAACGGAGTACCTTAGCTTTCGTCTTATTCAAGACATCTTCAAGATTTATCAAGATTTATCTTATCCACGTCATTGTGGATTTATATATATATATATATATATATATATATATATATATATATATATATATATATATATATATATATATATATATATCGGCATCAGAAATAATTTATTATCCTTATCATAATGGTATTGTATAATAATGTTAGTTTTGCTAATGATATTGTTGTTTAGTAATGATCGTTATGATAAAGACTTTAATAGTATTAGTGTAATAGTGTGATCAATTTCCCTATTTATTTTAATGTATGAATATGTATAAGTATTTATTCATTTTATGATGCATTTCGCTCTTTATACATCAAGTCAGGTCCCCTCTAATATTACCCCAGCTATGACAGACAGAAACTCGTATTAAAATCTACTATGATCATTTCAATTTGCTTTCCACCATTGTAATAGGATTTGCTTTTCAAAGTTGACATTCTCACTAATAAATCTCCCGGTGTAATATATTCGACTGACTGTTTTTTGTTATATCTTGCAGGTGAGTGTTTGTGTCAGATGTGTCAGGTGTCGTCATTAACCTGTTGTGGGCATCAAGGTCAGTACCTGCCTGTTTTGTGTCAAATGTGTCAGGTGTCGTCATTAATCTGTATTGTACTCTCATTGGTTCATGCAACTCACAGGCAACTTTATCTTTTAATTAACCCCGGCTCAGGTGTAATGTGTATATGTGTATGTATGTAGATATGTATGTATGTATGTATGTATGTATTTACAGTATGTATGTATGTATGTATGTATGTATGTATGTATGTATGTACGTATGTATTTTACCAATGCATGTAAAAAATCCATTATCCTTGTTCTACATCGTCTCCAATCGTCCATTCTTATATATACAACTTTATTATGTCATATCTTCCTCTCTTTTCTCCTCCCATTCCTTGTTCACCTTTCTTAATCTTCACTGATTATCGTCATTTTCCTCGTTCATTTTCCTTCATATTGTCTGTCTCTCCGTTCTCACCACTGTCATTCCGTTCATTTGTCTTCCATCTTTATTGTCTGTTATTAAGGTTTCTCCCTTTCGTTAATTTTCACTGATTGTTGTTATTTTCGTTCTTATTGTATTTTCCGTCATTCTCTTTCATTTTATCCCTTTACCTTTCGTTTTTATTAATAATTCCTTATTCCTATTTCTTTCTTTCGTTAATATACACTGTTGTTATTATTGTATTTTTCGTCATTCTCTTTCATTCTATCCATTTATCTCTCGTTTTTATTTTCCATTCGGTATTCCTGTTTCTCCCCCTTCGTTAATTTCCACTGATTAGTTCATTTATCTTTCTCGTCTTCTCCCTCTTCCGCCAGCTTCTTCTTCTCCTCCTCCTTTTGTTTCATCCTCCTCCTCCTCTTGTTTCCTCCTCCTCCTCCTCCTCCTTCCCCGATCATCAATCTCCTCCTCTTGACTCGTCCATTACAGACTAACGGACGGACGCCTGGATAAAGCTCTCATGTACAAAATAAAAGAACCTTAGGGACAATACTTGAGCTTAGAACCCACCAACTCTCGCTTCTGTGTCTCTTCTTTTCTCACCTTCTGTCTTTCTTTATTTTTTCTTCTCTGTTTCTATTTTCTGTCTATTTTGTGTGTGTGTGTGTGTGTGTGTGTGTGTGTGTGTGTGTGTGTGTGGTGTGTGTGTGTGTGTGTGTGTGTGTGTAAAGGAATTATTAGTGATTATTATTTCCTATCTAGTTTATTGCCCTGCGTTACCTCTCACGCTCTTCCTCAGTCACTGATGGGATTTCTTATCTCACTTCCTTCCTCCCATCTCCTTCTCTTCCTCCTCCTCCTCCTTTTCCTATTATCCTTTGCCTGTGGTCCCAGTTTATCTGACTTCCTTCATTACCGTCTTTATCACGTCTTCTGTCTTCTCCTGTGTTATTATTATCTCCCGGTTTCTACACTCTCCCCTTTTATCTCTTCTGCTTTTCCTCCTTTTCGTATCATACTGGTGGTTCAAGTTATCTAGATTCCTTTATTACCATCTTTATCACGTCTCTGTCTCCCTATATTATTTGGTTCTTGATAGTTCCTATTATCACAGTCTCTTCATCTCCCTCTTTTATCTCGCATCGTATTATTTCTTCACTGAGGGTTCTTGTTATCTCACTTCCTTCATTCCCATCTTTATCACGTCTCTGTAAAGGTGATCTGTATTCATCGCTTCGTCATCCATTATTATTATTTTTCTGTTTACGTTCTGTACAACTTTTCATATTTTCCCTGTAGTTCATATGTACTCTCTCTCTCTCTCTCTCTCTCTCTCTCTCTCTCTCTCCTCTTGTGTCTATTCTCTTTCTATTTTTATCGTTCCTGTGGCTTATTTTAATGTTTATTCTTTTATCTAGTTCTTTTTGCTTTGTTTTTATTTGTTCTTTTCCTTCTGGTTTATTAGATATTTTTTGTTTTCATTTTCTTCGTTCTTATCTTCATCTTTATTGTGTTGTTGTTGTTGTTTTTCTTACGTACCATCCTCTCTCTTTTCTCACTCTTCTCTTTTCCTCACTCTCATCTCGCCCTTTATCTCTCCGTCTCTATTTTCTGTTCTTGTTTTGCTCTCTGCCTATGTCTCCTTCGTAATATTTCTCATATATCCGGATTTATCTTGTTTTATTTCCTGTTGTTTCCACTCTTTATCCGTCTCTCCTTTGTTGCTTTTTTCGTTTTTCTATTCTCCCGATTATTCATTACATATCTTCCTCATGTTTATCCTTTTTTATGCTATTCACCCTCGTCATCTTTTTCTGCCCAGTTACTCATTCTATTTATTTTCCCCTCTTCTCATACACTTGCATTATCCATCCTTTGCTTCCTCCCTTTATTTAATTATCTTCTCACGCCCTGCTTCTCTTTGGTATTCCGCTGGTTCCTGTTATTTAATCTGCTTATTCCCTCACTTTATCGTATTTTCTTATTATTTGTTTTTTATTAAGTGTTATTTTCTTGTTTCTTATGTCCCTTTATTATTGTTTTTCTCGTTAGTCTTGTTTATCAGGTATTTCGTTTCTTTTTACTTGTTTCTGTGTTTATTTTTATTTAGTTCTACCTGTTTATATATGTACATATCTTTTGCCTTTATTTATATTTTCTTTAATTTATATTTATTTTTTTTCAATTATTATCGGTTTGTCTTTCTGTCCATGTTTATTCCCTTGTTGCCTTCTCCCTGCTTTCTTACCTGTGTGTATCTCGAGATTTCATGCAATTTCTCTCTGTCGTCTGTTTCCCCTTTTCATGTTTATTTTCTCTCTCTCTCGTTCTCTGTCTCTCTCTCTCTCTCTCTCTCTCACTTATTCTTCATCACCATATTTATTTTATTACTCAGTCTTAATCTTCTCTTTTTTTTCACCACTTTCACTTCTCTTCTCCACCATTTTCTCTTCTCCACCATTTTCTCTTCTCCACCATTTTCTTTCTCACCATTCTCTCTTCTCCACCATCTTCTTCACCATTCTTCTTTCTTTCACCATTCTCTCTTCTTCACCATTCTCTCTCCACCATTCTCTCTTCTTCACCATTCTCTTCTTCACCATTTCTCTTCTCCACCATTCTCTTCTTCACCATTCTCTCTTCCACCATTCTCTTCTTCACCATTCTCTCTTCTCCACCATTCTCTCTTCTCCACCATTCTCTCTTCTTCACCATTCTCTCTTCTTCACCATTCTCTCTTCTTCACCATTCTCTCTTCTCCACCATTCTCTCTTCTCTCCTTCCCCTTTATTCCTCTCACCTCGTCCTCATTATCCTTCTCATCACACCTTTTAGCCTTTCTTTTCCTCTTTCCCTTTCGCCTTTGATTCTCACATTTGTTTCTCTCTATTGTTCTTATTATTTGTTCTCATTTTTCTAATTTTTGTCTCTGATTTTCTCATTTTCTCCTGTGTGTGTGTGTGTGTGTGTGTGTGTGTGTGTGTGTGTGTGTGTGTGTGTGTGTGTGTGTGTGTGTGTGTGTGTGTGTGCGTTTCTCTCTTAACCTTTCTTTTTATTATTTTCTCTCTTATTTTTCTCCTCTATTCTCTCTCTTTTCCTTATTTTCTTCCTCTCTTATCCTCTCTCTCTTATCCACTCTATTATTTTGTCTTATTCTCTTTCCTATCCTCTGTTTTCTCTCTCTTATCTCTCTCTCTCTCTCTCTCTCTCCCTCTCTCTTTCTCTCTCTCTCTCTCTCTCTCTCTCTCTCTCTTCCCCCTCTTGTAATCATCCATCCATTCCCCTCTGTCCTTGCATTCATTTATCTCATTCATTCCCCCTTTATTTAGTCCTTTTTTCCTCTCACCCTCTTCGTCACTTCCGTCTGTCTGTCTGTCACTTTTTTCCCTGTCCGATATTGACTTTATTAACCCATATCCTACCTCCCATCTTTATCAGCTTATACCCATTCTCTTTTTCCCCCCATACACCTAAAGCATTGTCGAGTCTTTCTTATTTTCATTCGTTTTTCTCGTCCTCTATTCGTGTCTCCCTTCGTTATCATTCTTCCTCATTTCCATCTTTATCTTATTTTTAAGTTTTTATCTCTTTATCGTTATTCCTTCTGTTTCTTTATCACAGTTTCTTATCGTTTATCAGTAATTTCATTCATTTCCTTTTTCTTTCCTCTTGTCGCTTCTTTCGTTATCGTCATTCCTACATTCATCATTTATTTCCTTGTTGTATCTTCCATTTTTATCAGTATCTTCTCAGTTCCATCTCTTGTATCTCTTGTCCTATTCCCAAACTTTATCAACACTTTCTCTCATTTCCATCTTTCTTAACATTCCTTCATCTCGATTCTTTCTTTTTTTCTTTTACCCATTAGTCTGTTCCTCATCTTTATCAATATTCCTTCATTTCCTCTCTTTCTTATTCCCTTCTATTATCTGATCTTTCACTTGCCCTTATCTTAATTACGATCACACACACACACACACACACACACACACACACACACACACACACACACACCATCTTCTTCTATCTTCTATTTCTTTATTTATTTGTTGTTTCTTCACTATTATAGCGTTGTGCATCTTGTTGTAGTAGTAGTAAACAGCCTCCAGCCTACTACTACTACTACTACTACTACTACTACTACTACTACTACTACTACTACTACTACTACCACTATTACTGCTACTACTAATAATAATAGTAATAAAATGAAAGGTGACAGGGACTCGGACTCGACATCAATGGAATCAAGAACAAATTTTCCAATAATTAGTAATTAATTCCTCTACAAAAATAATATTATTTATGATATGCGGAAAATGTGTTGTATATTACCATTGGGAATTAATCATTAATTCCCAAGTTAATCATGCAAACAAGGGGTAATTAAATGGACAGAGAACGTGTTATGCATTACATAGGCGGAGTTATTAATTAATTTCTTAGGTAACCATACAGACAAAGATTAATTACCTATACAGACAAGGTGTTATGCATTACATCATCCATCACGTTCTTTCCTATACATGTATAAACAGAGTGAACACAACGAGCAATAAATCACCCGCCATTAATTAGCCCCGGGTATTGCCTCTGAACACTGCCAGAATTATCCGCCCCGTGAATTATGTTACCTGGGGTCGGGGTAATTATCGCGGTGTGGTGATTTATGGCCACCGACTGTTTGATGTTAAAAGAAGCACCACAGGTACAGTATTTACGTTATTGTGACCTATTTAATGTAATATAACCCAACCCAGCTTAATCCTACCTAACCTAACCTAATCTGAACTAATTAATCTAACCCAATCTAACTTAACCCAATCTAATCTCACCTAATGTAACCTAACCTAATCTAACTTAACGTAATGTAACCTAAGTAAACTTAACTAAACTTAACCTAATCTGAATAACTTTAATCCAATAAACCTAACGTGACTTAAAGTTAATTTAGTCTGATTAAAGTAAATGGACTTAGCTTAATCTTATCCAACTTGAGATAACCTAAGTTAAAGTAAGCTATTCTAGACTACTGAAAAAGGCCCATTTAGTTACCCAAGGGAATCGAGCCCAGGATCTGGTGTTTACGGGGCGATTGTCCTAACCAGTAGCCCAAGAGATCCTGAGCCTCACTATATACCGCAACACTGTGTCAGTTGTCTCCCGTTCGGTATATTGGCACGGGAATCGAAGTCAGAACCTGATGCTTGTGAGGCGAATGTCCTAACCAACAGCCCAACGTCGGTACTGGCATGCTAGTCTGTGCTCCGACACTTGATGCTAGTTATCGGTACATTGGTGCAGGAATCGAAGCCATGACCCGGTGCTTACGAGGCGATTGTCCTAGCCAGTAGAGCAGCCACGTTATTCAATATTCGTAAAGTTGGCAGCAGCTGTAGGTGGCACACTCACCGAGGCCTCCCACTAGTAGTTTAAGACTATTACGTGCCATCCAATAAGGGCAGGCACGTGTCACTCTCGAGGGGTGCTGGTGGGGATGCGCGTGCGGGCCAGCGTGATGGGGTGTTCACACGTTCACACCCCAGCCTGGACGATGATGAGGGGGGGGGAGGGTGGTGGCAGGTGTTGTTGTTGTTTATGTTGTTTTTCTTGTTTTTGTTATTGTTGTAGTAGTAATAATAGTAATAGTTGTAGTGATAGTTGTAGTAGTAGTAGTAGTTTTTGTTGTGAGTGAGTTGGGGAGGAGATGGGGAAAGGGGGATTGCAGTGAGGGTGGGGAGAGGGAAGATGTGTTGTAGGAATGGGGAGATGGGGGTTTGCAGTGGGGAGTAGGGAGAGGGAGGGAGTATACTGGGGAGAGGGTGAACGAATGCTATTTATACCGCCTCATCTCTTCGTGTGAACTTTTACCACAGTGATGATATATGCAAGAGTCAGTAATGGTATACTGTGGTGTGGTAAAGACTAGTCACTGATGGGATAGAGAGAGCAGTGAGTGTGAAATATGCAGGCTTCTGTATCGTAAAAGATTGTTGTAGTCAAGTACGCTTACACGCGATCACGGAATGTCTGTGGTTGGATATGTACTGATGAGTAGTTGTGGTAGTGGTGGTTGTGGTTGTTTGTTATAGTAGTGGTGGTGGTAGTTGTTGTAATAGTGTTGGGTGTAATAATAATAATAATAATAATAATAATAATAGTAGTAGTAATAGAAAAGAAGAAGAAAAAATAATAACATGAGTTGTAGTACTTTACACATTTTGAAAATAAAAAAATAAACACCCCAAAATTCTATCATACCTACATGTAGGAAACTTAAATAAAAATAGACACATAAAAAAAAAACATTATTTGCCATGCATACATAATAAAGCGGACCCATGCACATGTTTTAATCAGCCACATGCAGAGTACACTATGTTGAAATGCACCAACAATGGAACAATTCATAAGTAAACAGGTATTCGTGTATTAATATTCAGGTGTACACTGTTGCAGATGTATAAATTTTTTAACGAAAGCTATAAATGTTTCTCAGGTGTCAGGTGTATGTAAATGTGAAAAAGGCAGGTGTGTGTGTGTGTGTGTGTGTGTGTGTGTCAGTCGAATTCCGTCATATGTATTTGTCAGTCAGGTTTGAAATAGACAAGTTTCCAACACTGGATACATGACACCCTCTCCTCTATGTTTACAGATGTCAGTCACTGTTGAAAGAGACTGGCTGACAAATAGTTAAGGTGTTGGAGGGTGTAGGGGAGGAGGGTGGGGAAGGGAGGGGAGAGGGTGTTGGGTGTAGTGGAGGGGGTGTACGGTGTATTGGAGGTCTTGTGTATATGGTGTAGTGGGTTGTGTTAGCGCTGTGTCGCTTCTTGGGGAGTTTAGGTGTAGATGGTGTTGAATTCAGGTATATAGGGTGATGATAGGACAGGTGTGGGGAGGTAGACGGGTGTCGTGGGTGTAAAGGTGTAATTGCCGGTAAACTTTAGTGTAATAGGTGGGTGTGTTGGGTGTCTTGGAAGTCTTATGTAGTTGCTGGTGTATTCAGGTGTAGTGTGAGGGTATAGGGGAGGGTGTATCGTGAGTGCTGTGATTTCTCGCCAGAGGATCAATAGTACAATTGTGTTACTACTTCGCCCTTCCTCCTCCCCCTCCCCCTCCTCCCCCTCCTCCTCCTCCTCCACAACAACAACAAAAGCTGTGTTCCTCCTTGTTACCCTAGCAACAGTAATTTTTACCGACAACGGTAGCCTATCAAACAACAACGGGTCTCCCAGCAACAGTAGTCATTACCTCATCAACAGTAGCTCTCCTACCACAATAGGTATCCTTTCATCTCTACAGGCAGATATAGTGAATCACTCTCCTTACAACCCAACTAGGAAGATCCCAGGTGTAACGACCCGGGAATCTCCCGTGTGATGTAATTTTTTCTATGTATAGATGCGCGGTGGCTGAATGGATACAGCACTCGCCTCTTGTCCTAAGGGTCGTTGGTTCGACTCCGAGGTACAACAACAACAGCAATAATAATAATAGTACATAGAAGCAGTGAAGGGGAGGAGCCTTAATGTAGATAAATATGGTCTGAATATTGATTAATTTTTTAGTTGATGTCACCACGCGTGTTGTGGGGAGGGGAGGAGAATGAGGGGGGGAGTGAGAGAGGAATGAATGGGAGGGGAGATGAGGGCGAGGAGAGTGATTGAGGGAGGGGAAGTTAAGGTTAGGATGAAGAGAATGCGTGAAAGGGGAGCTGTAGAGGAGGGGAAAGGAAAATGATGTGGGAGAGAAGAGGATAGAGATGAGGGGAATACGAAGAGAGAAAGTGAGATGGGAGGGAAGGGTGGTAAGGGGGAGTTAGAGGGGTGGGGAGGGTGGTGATAGGGAGTAAGAGGGGAGATTGTGAGGGGAATTCTTCACGGTGGTGGTAGGTGCACACGCCAAGTACCAGTTTGTGCTCCTGATACGCTGAGGCTCGTAAGATAAAATTTTCCTCGCTTTTAACTGGCTGACTTAAGTTACGACATATCTTTTGTCTATCGTTCTGTTTATCTGTTCATCTATCTATCTCTATTTATCTAAATTGTATCTTTTTCCATTTGTGTATATATATCCATGTATGATGTACACGTAGACACAGTTCTGTACATACTCACACGCACGTACACATCGACAAGAGAGTTAGCAACAAATATTCTTATCACAGTTTTATCACATATTACTGGCGGGTCTTATAGATAGCATCTTCATACCCCGCCACTTATTGCTTCAGGATTATACTATCACCCTCCTACCCGCACCCATCATTTTCCCGGAGCTTAAATTCACCATCCTGATTGTGGAGTGGGGCGCAGCGAAGCACCCTGAGGCACCCCGCTTGATGTTGTAGGGTAATAACACACCGCCCTCGTCCTCCCCCACCCCCCACCCCTCTGGCCATTATCCCAGGTGGTGTGGGAGTGATTCACTACCTGTAAATCTACACTCAGGTAGGATCTACACCCGGGTAATGATGAGCGTAGGGCCAATTAGAGGTATCCAACCACTTATTGAGGTGGTTATTGGATAACAATTGAGGGTACACAAATGCCGAGGTCCGTGAGTGACGTTTATGAGCTTCGATTACATTGTGTTGTCAGGATCCAATAGGAGTAAATATGGGTGTGGATCCGTGACGTGTAATTACATATCGTACTTAACACTGCAGACACTAAAGTAAGGATAAGTGCCGTGTGCCTCGAATATAGTAGTGAACTTATCGCGCATCTGGAAGCTGTGGCTAATGCCCAGTGTGGTGGTGCGGTGCGGTGGTGGAGTCTCGTCTGGGAGGATGTCTGTCTGTCTGTCTCGTATTGAAACAGAAAGGCTGTCTCTGTATTTCAGTAGTTAGGAGCTGCGATTGCCACTCACCTAATTTAAGTTTATCACACACACACACACACACACACTACATCCTTGACCACCGTAGGGTCAAGACCTATTCAGGCGCTGCTCCTGCTGAGCAGTGCCCCCCCTTGGCCATGTCGGCCCATTCCTGAATTCCCTCTCCCCGACCCATCCTCACCACCGGGATAGCTACATAATCAAAAGTGACACCCGGTGTCTCTATAACCACGTGAGGTCCTTCATATCAACACCCGGGGACGAGTTACTACACCACGTGAACACCACACCACCCGGTGTCTCAATGACCAGTCCAGGCCCGGGTCATCAGCTGTAAATTATAATAATCTGTATGTCCAATTCATGTTCCTTCTTTCAGTAATGAAAGATTTTGTTAAACGACCCACCTACCCCATGTCTTTGTATGTAATAAGTCATTTTTGTCCAATGTATATTTTCAGTCTTCGGGCTGCAAAACTTTTTCAATAAACCTGTAATTATTATTATTATTATTATTATTATTATTATTATTATTATTATTATTATTATTATTATTATTATTATTATTATTATTATTATTATTACACACACACACTAAACTCTGTCACGCTCTATAATTGCAAACCTCCATGTGACTTGGGAGGTGTGTGTTGTAACCTCACGTCGATGGTAAACAAACGAGAAAATATGGCCAGAGGCGAGTGAGTGAGACACCCGTACAGCCTCACACACACACATTCCCGGCCCGTCTCTTGTTCCCTGGCGCCTCTCTACCTCCCAAGATGTGACTTTCAATCTCCAAATGCTAAAAAAATCTTGGTGTTTAAATTTCTTTTTTTTTTTTTGGTTTTAAATACAAAGAACTTCAGTTGATTAAAATCCTTATGTTATGACCTACTTAAGTTTATGTTTAAATCTCCAGGTGTTTAAAAAATTTGGTGTTTTATTTTTTTTATTAATTCCCTATAATCCGCCAAGTGCTTAAGATTCTTCGTGTTTTGATTTTTTCTAAATTTGTGATTGAAGGTAAAATTCGGGTCATATAGTTAGATAGGGAGGTGTGTGTGTGTGTGTGTGTGTGTGTGTGTGTGTGTGTGTGTGTGTGTTAGCATTGACTCTTAGTGACAGCAAAGAGAGAGAGAGTGAGTACATTACGCGTATATGTACTGTATGTATAAGTGTGTGTTTGTATATATGAGCGTATATGTGTATGTATAAGCACCTGGGTGTATGTATGAGCGTATGAGGTATGTGCGTCAGTGTGTTTATTTACTCTCGCTCTAAAAGTTAATATATATAACTTAATTACCGAAACGCTGTTCATTTTATGGTAGTTTCAACACTCACACGTCCAGAAGAGCGTCAATTATAACTTAATACGTGTGTGTGTGTGTTCAGCAGTACAGGTGATGACACACTGTAATAAGGTAATTAAACACGTAACTGAAAAGGGATTATACTGTATGTTGAGTTGGTTGGTTGTCAACGCTGATGGTGGTGGTGGTGGTGATGAGCGCTGTTGTTAAGTGGTGAGAGAGAGAGAGAGAGAGAGAGAGAGAGAGAGAGAGAGAGAGTGCGTGTGCGAGTGTGTAAGAAAAGAGAGATGGATCGACACTTGTACATTAATTATTACCTGAATGACGTCACAAATACTAGGTGTTGCACTAATGACTCACCTGGGGTTAATTAGAGCATAATAAACTAGTTTAAAAACCCAGACAAGCTCTTGTTATTATTGTTAATGGTGTTATTTTTATAGTAGGTGCGTCAGCTACCTGGGTTATGAAGGTCTTAAAATTTTTCACAATAAATTAAACAAAATAACTGTGCTATAATTTGTACCGACATAAATACACCACTAATTGACATGGTTTATATTTGCACTAACTACAGTATAGTGACGTTATTAACCTACACTGTCTTAACACACTCACACCCAGTAGACGCCCGTACCTGGGGTGTACTGTAAGGCAACAACACATTAGAGCAAGTGTAGAATGTTGTGTCTACGGTGACTGAGTCGTTCATCTCGTTCAGGCGCCTACGTTCACTTGTTTAGACGTTCTTAATAGCACTTGGGGTTTGGTAGTTGGGTGGGCTGTGGTGAACGTGTTTGTGTGTGGGTGTTATTTTTTTGTGTGTATAATTGTGTGGTAGTGCTGGTGGTTGTTGTTTTTTTTTAAGATTGTTGTTGATGTTGTCGTTGCTAATCACCACCACCACCATCATCACCACAACAACTATCACCACCAACCCCATCATCACCACCACCACCACCACCACCACCACCATCACCACCACCACCACCACCACAACTATCACCACCAACCCCATCATCATCACCACCACCACCACCACCACCACCATCACCACCACCAACCCCACCACCACCACCACCACCATCATAAACATTCATCATCCTTCGTCATATTTCACCTCTATTTCCTTCACTGTCATGTACATATAATTGTTCATCAATAAATAACTCATATCGTAAATTTGTGAGTCAGAACAACGAATTACTACCATTTGTTGTCTTCCTGGGAGTCTTATTGTGTGTGGATGCTCACCTGGGCCCCACTCACTGTCCTCTTGAGCCCCACATACCGTACTCTTGGGCCCCATTCCGTGTAATCTTTGGCTATACTCCCTGTACATTTGGGCCCCAGTCCTCTTCCAATTAGACCCCAGTCCTAATATACCCTACGTCCACCTGGGCCCACTCTAACCTGACATAACCTAACCTAACCAAAACTGTCCTTAACCTAACTTAAACCAAGGATTAGGATTGGGTAACAGATTACGTTAGGTCAGTATGGGGTCTATTAGGAGAGAGGGTCCATTAGCACTGGGGTCCATTAGCACTGGGATCTATTGGGATTGGGGTCTATTAGGACATAGATCTATTAGGACAAAGGTCTATTAGGACAGGGATTCATTAGGACAGGGGTCTATTAGGACAGGGATCTATTAGGACAGGGGTCTATTAGGACAGGGATTCATTAGGACAGGGGTCTATTAGGACAGGGATTAGGGATCTATTAGGACAGGGGTCTATTAGGACAGGGTTATTAGGACAGGGGTCTATTAGGACAGGGATCTAGAGGTGTATTAGCACTGGGGTTTATTAGGAGTGGGAGGGCCCATCTACCATGCCACCATCATTTTGCACTTGTCAACTAATTATTGCAACAAAAACTCATGGGTGGCAGCTAATTGCTTTTTGAGTTAGCAGGTGAGGAAGGGACGAGTTGCCAGTTGTTATTATTTTCACCAACGAGGATACTTTTTTTACTCGTAATTTTGAGCTTAATTTTTTTTTCTTGTTCGTAGTTATGAGTGTTTGTTAAAGGTAGGTGGATAATATTTTGTGTGTGTGTGTGTGTGTGTGTGTGTGTGTGTGTGTGTGTGTGTGTGGGTGGATATATCAGAACAAGATCTCAGGCGGGTATTATAATCCACCTTTACTATAAAGATTATCACACTAAGATCTTAAACGAGTATATTATAATGAACATCTTTCGTCGTCACTAGATACGAGTTATGGCTTCTTGGTCTTGGCTGTGGCCGTGGGGATGGGGGAACGGGGGCGTGGGGGTTGTGTTGGAAGTCTTGACCAACATTACTGCCGGAACTTGTTTTTTTTTTTACATGAGTTTTACGAGCAGTCAGACTTCCACGTTAACTCGCTCGGTTGTTACGCGTTACTCTCTTACCAGCGTTTACGAGACGGCAAGTAGAGGCGCTGTTGAGAATTTTACCAGATGTTGCAATTTTGGTGTTTTTCTTCTCTATTTGTTTTGTTTTATTGTGTGTGTGTGTGTGTGTGTGTGTGTGTGTGTGTGTGTGTGTGTTTCTGTGAATATGATGAGCATATTCTCGTAAAATAAAGTATGAAAAGGTACACACTATATCATCATCATCATCATCATCATCATCATCATCATCATCATTATAATCACACCTTTTATACCCTGGACTAAACTCCCATCCATTATACAGTAGAGGTCATAAATAGAAACACTTAATAATGTAATAAAAAGAGACATGTATCCCGGACTAAACTGTTGGTATGATAGCAATCCATAGCGAGTCATTAGGGCAGTACATGTCCAATTGTGCTTAAAATGGCTTATGCAGAGAGCTAGAGCACCGCTAACTGTTAACTGCCACAAGGATTATGTCACACACTCCCAGAATATGACACTCAGAGGATATGACACTCAGAGGATATGAGAGAATATGACACACATACATATATAGTAAATGACACTCACACTATATTCGGGTTATATGACATTCACACTATACGACACACTATGCGACACACTCACTATGCGACACACTCACTATGCGACACACTCACTATGCGACACACTCACTATGCGACACACTCACATCGGGATCTTGTTTTAATGTATTACTAACTATATAAAAATTCTATATAGATATCTAGGTGACCGAACTCCACTAAACACCTGTGTGAATAATGATTAATAAGACGGGAGAACCTGGAGGAGCAGTGAGCAAACCAGGGGTGAATGATCAGGGGGCGCTCAGGATGTTTTTTCTCAACCACTTAGTTAATAATATGTGTTTATGGATTAGGGTCAGACATGTATTAGTATTTATGTTGTTTGAAAGAAAGTAAAAACAATTCTCAGTCGATGAATAAAGTAAAATAAATTTGTAGTCGATGATAGAACGATAATATGACGATGGTTTACAATGATTCGGTCGACACATACCAGCGGAAAATCTCAGTGGGGGGGTTCCTGACAGAGTGATCTATTGCCCTATTACTGTTATTAGCGAAACAGATGCCAGTGAACGCTCCGGGTAAAAAAGGCTGAACAAAATATGCAAATGACATTACCGAAATAAAAAAAAAAATTGTAGACAACAATTTTAAGCTCTGTCGTGGTTCTGATTTCCAGTTGCCGGATGTTGGATTTTTTTTTTTTTTTTTAAAGTTTTCGACGGTGATGAAGCGTTTCGTATAGGTTAATTAACGGTGCTTTGTTTGGGTCATTTAGAGGTGATGATACAGGTGGTGGAGGAAATTACTACAGGTATCGGTATAGCAACGGATACAGGTACAAATGGAGGCTCTCTCTCTCTCTCTCTCTCTCTCTCTCTCTCTCTCTCTCTCTCTCTCTCTCTCACACACCCGTCCCTCCTTCTGCCCTTCCGATAATCTTTCCTTGTTTATAAAGTAACTGTAACTCACAGTCAGTATATTGGTCACTCATACAAACAGTAGAATGGTCACTCATACAGGCGGTAGAATGGTCACTCATACAAGCAATAGAATGGTCACTCATACAGGCGGTAGAATGGTCACTCATACAAGCAATAGAATGGTCACTCATACAGGCAGTAGAATGGTCACTCATACAGGCGGTAGAATGGTCACTCATACAAGCAATAGAATGGTCACTCATACAGGCGGTAGAATGGTCACTCATACAAGCAATAGAATGGTCACTCATACATGCAGTAGAATGGTCACTCATACAGGCGGTAGAATGGTCACTCATACAAGCAGAAGAATGGTCACTCATACAGGTGGTAGAATGGCCACTCATACAGGCGGCAGAATGGTCACTCGGCGGTAAAATGGTCACTCAGACATGGGAAGCTTGACCAAGAAAGACGAGGTAACCAGACGAAAAAACAATATTGAATCTTGTGGTTTGTTAGGTAGCTATTGAAGTTGTAGTGAAGCGGTGTGAGTCAAGTGTTGGAGTGAGGGAGAGGTTTTGTTGAAGTGAGGGAGAGATTTAGTTGGAGTGAGGGAGAGGTGTGAGTCAAGTGTTGGAGTGAGGGAGAGGTTTTGTTGAAGGGACAAGTTTAGTTGGAGTGAGGGAGAGGTGTGAGTCAAGTGTTGGAGTGAGGGAGAGGTTTTGTTGGAGTGAGGGAGAGGCTATGTTGGAGTGAGGGAGAGGTTTTGTTGGAGTGAGGGAGAGGTGTGAGTCAAGTGTTGGATTGAGGGAGAGGTTTTGTTGGAGTGAGGGAGAGGTTTTGTTGGAGTGAGGGAGAGGTTTTGTTGGAGTGAGGGAGAGGTTTTGTTGGAGTGAGGGAGAGATTTTCAGTGTAAATAGTTTCTGGGTGGGAAAAAAATAAGTGTTTCATAATATTTTTATTTATTTTTAGTTTTGTGTATTTTTATTTTAAGATTTGTATGTCTTTTAGTCTGAGGATTTATTCATTTTATTGTAATTTTCTCTTCTTGATGTATAATATTTGTTTGTGAATAATAATACATGATAGAATAAATTTCTTGCGGGGTAAATGTTCTCTATTGTGTATATCTTTTGTTTTCTAGTTTGGGATTATTTGTAATTTATCAAAGAATATTTTCTAAACCCTCTGAGGACGATGGTGTAATCCCTTTGAGGACGATGGTGTAATCCCTTTGAGGACGATGGTTAAAGCAATACTGCGTAAGGATTTAAATCATCGTCCTCAGAAGTGTGAAACAATCGTCCTCAAGGGGTTATTCCATCGTCCTCATAGGGATTACACCATCGTCCTCGAAAGTTGTAACTAAACCAGGTAGTGGAGGAGGACCCGCGCCTCACCTGACGTGTTATACAGCAGGTTAGTTTTTAGCCAAGTTTGTGAAGTTCCATTTTCCACGCGATTCAGATATTACCAGTTTATACCTCAGCTGAAACTGTGTGTGTGTGTGTGTGTGTGTGTGTGTGTGTGTGTGTGTGTGTGTGTGTGTGATATCTCTGTGCCTGGCTGTTTTTTTTCGTTTTAATGTTGACAAAGAGAGAGAGAGAGCAGTGTCCTCACGCGTCACCATCTGCCTCACGTGCACAATAAAACAGTCTCTCATATACAGCTGATGAGGCAACAACTTCCACGAAACATGTCCGTTGCTGTGACCCGAAAACTAAAGGTCACCGGTGAAATGGGCCCCAGTCTTAATGGGCCCCAGTCTTAATGGGCCCCAGTCTTAAGGGACCCCAGTCTTAGTAGGTCCCAGTCTTAAGGGACCCCAGTCTTAGTAGGTCCCAGTCTCTAATTGGGTTCCAGTCCTAATGGGTCCCAGTCTTAATGCTTATTTGGTCCAAGTCCTTAGAGACCCCCCCCCCTAACCATTAGAATCAGGACCCATTAATTCCTGGACCCCAATTTTAAAAGGTTAGGTCAAGCTCACTAGAGTTGTGCTGCGTTGGGGTCTACTACGATAGCATTTGAGGGATTCGAACTGGAGTCAATAAAATATGTTGTTTCATGAAGCCAAGTCACCAACTGCTTGTGATTAAGTCGGGGATTCGAACGGGTGTGGCTATCGTATATGTTCCACCATATAATTCATGTATTCGAACCCTGGTAATTCATGGCATCTGTAAGAGTCAGACAAACCAGAGTGACACATATCCTCAGTCATGCAAACAAACAAACAAACATACAAACAAAAGCATTATAACTGGTTTGTTTACTTTCCATTATGGTGTGTTTGGATTAAGGCGTCAGTAGGAACAAGAAAGCGAAATTGTTAACGATACGATGTGTGTGTGTGTGTGTGTGTGTGTGTGTGTGTGTGTGTGTGTGTGTGTGTGTGTCATTATTATTATTATTATTATTATTATTATTATTATTATTATTATTATTATTATTATTATTATTATTATTATTATTATTATCATTATACCATTAAAGATATAACATAACATAAGATAATCAAGTGTATATGATAGCGGTAGGTATAATAGTCATTGACAATTATAGCAATCAGCGCTTCAAAGTTAGTTTCAGTAAATTGCTTCATGACGGTGATTACATGCAATCTCGTGCCCAGCTGTGGACCACCCGGGCACTGCTGCTGCTGGCTGACTGGTAGAGCACGAATATTAGCCTCTACCCTCTCTACCTCTCTACCTCGGTCTACCTCTCTACCTCGCTCTTCCTCTCTACCTCGCTCTACCTCTCTACCTCGCTCTACCTCTCTACCTCGGTCTACCTCTCTACCTCGCTCTTCCTCTCTAGCTCGCTCTACCTCTCTAGCTCGCTCTACCTCTCTACTTCTCTCTACCTCTCTAGCTCGCTCTACCCCTCTCTAGCTCTCGTTCCTTCTCTCTACCTCTCTACCTCCCTCTAGCTCTCTTTCTCTGTATATATAGACGTATGTACTGTATATATAACTGTGCAGTGTGTGTGTGTGTGTGTGTGTGTGTGTGTGTGTGAGTAAAATAATCTATTAATAATGTATACATGTCTGTCATCAACACGGTAGCTCAAACACTAATGGAATAATTACAATGAAACCCTGCAGATATATGTTGTGTTGGACCTTAAGGGTGAGTAAAAACTGCTCTTTCTCGTAACACAACCCAGGATCATATACATGGCAAGTATTATCTATTTACTTTTTGTGAAGGTTAGAGATAACACTTAGTTGTGATAGTTTCAGTGCAATTTCGACGCCATTTTAGGTGCCATTTGTGTGTCGTAGCTTAGTTGAGCTTGTTAGGTGCGTCTCTCACATCTCTGGCTGGAGAGAGAGATTGAATGTTCCACCCTGTGATAGTGTGTGTGTGTGTGTGTGTGTGTGTGTGTGTGTGTGTGTGTGTGTAGTCAGAGAGAGAGACAGTACCGACAACTGGTCAGTTGGGCCCAGGTCCTAATAAACCCCACCAATTCATAATAATTGGGTCCCAGTCTAATTGGGTCCCAGTTTAAATAATTTTAACCCTAATGGTTAATTTGGGTTGGTTTGGGGTCAGTTACGACTGAGAACCAGTTATTATTACTAGGTCAGGTCAGGTTAGTGCTCCCATTAGGACTGGGACCCATTTGACCTGCAGTTCCTCTCACCTGCTGGAGTTCCTTATATGTATTCAACCCGCAGCTATTCCTGCCGCGGCCTGTCTCTCCTTAATGACCTCTGCTGGGCTTCAATGACCCGTGACCTGGAGAACGACCCTGGCTGGTGATTGGCTCTTGTTGTTAATCCCTGACCTAGTTTCCGGAGTCTCAGAGATTCGTCGGTGTGTTTTTATTTCACTTACCGAGACCACGATGACATGTCTGTTTACCTTAAGCTGAGATAGATCAAATGTCAAATAATCTTACGTTAATTACTTTACTTCTATGGTGAGGTTACGAGAAAACGATTGATTTCAGCTACGACACATATTGGGAGTCTCAAAAAACCGTAAGTTGATTATTTGACCTTGTAGCTGAATCTGTGACAGGAGTACATATGTATCACTCTCAGATGGCGTTCACATTATACTGATACCTTATGTTGATTTGTTCTTTCATATTTAAATACGATGAAACGTTAACTTGCGAAGCTTTGAAACTGAAGACTCGGGTCAGTTAAGCTGTGTTGTGAGTGACTGTAAATTATGTTGTAATTAACATAATGATGAAAATTCACAGTAAATGATGTCCTAATTTACACAAGTAAAATGATAACAAATTATTAATTGTTCACATTAAAAAACACTGTAATTTATTTTCTGACGTACTACGTATAGACAAGAATAATTCAACACACACACACACACGACAGGAACCATCACCACTATCTACCACAATCCACCATCGCCAGCACTACTACTGCTTCCACCATCGCCACTAGAACCGCTATCTACTACTATCTACCACAATCCCCCACCACTTTTTACCGCCACCACCGCACCACTATTAAACACCACCACTATCTCCTCCACTACCATTATCCCCAACACTATCCCCACCACCACTATATTCCACCACCAACCCCTATCTCCACCACCACCACTCTACCTCCACTACCCCTATACCACCACCATCACCAGGAGGTAAAGAAGGCCTAACTACCATACTTACCAAATAAAGCCAATCTTACCTTGTTCATGGAATTAGGCTAACTGTCCTGCCTCTTCCCCTCTTATTAATCTCCCCTCCTCCTCTTCACTCCTCTCCCCTCCATTCGTTTCGCTATTCCCTCTCCTCCCTTACTCTCCATCATCAATATCATTAACCTAACCTAACTTTACCTAAATCTTACCTTCTATAACCTTACCTATATCTAATTTCACTTTACCTAACCTAACCAAACCTTACCGACATGACCTCACCTGCCAAAACTTATAACTAAAGGTAACCTAACTCGACCACAGGACTTAGGTCGCTTTAGCTCGCGTGCAGGCGGTGAGGGCGAGAATAGAGGAGGAGAGAAAGAGTTAATTTGTGTGCTGGAGAATAACACGGCTTGTGAATGACGGCTGTTGTATCGTTGTTATAATCAGGTAATTACTAAGTTGATGTATTGTGTTGCCGCCTCCCTCCACCTCCTTCTTTGACAGGTTCTGACACACGCAGGTAGAGAGATATTGCAGGTGTATATACAGGTAGAGAGATATTACAGGTGTATATTGTACAGGTAGAGGGCTATTACAGGTGTTTCATTGTCTCTCTTACGTTTATAGACAGGTAAGATATAACAGGTGTATATACAGGTAGGGAGATATAACAGGTGTATACTGTACAGGTAGAGGGATATTACAGGTGTTTCAGTGTCTCACGTATAGTCAGGTAAAGAGATCTGACAGGTGTTTCACTGTCTCCCCTACATAGATAGACAGGTAGAGATATGGATAAACAGCTAAATAGATACTCAAATAGATAGACGCATTCTAACAGTCATCATTATCACTTACAGACAGACACACAGACACAGATACACACGTACACAAACGCATCATGAAGACAGACACACAGACAGACACGGAGACATACACAGAGGGAGGAGGACAAACGCATATAGACAGGCACATAGACAGACCGACTTGTAGATAGACAGACATGTAGAGAAACAGATAAACACACACACACACACACACACACACACACACACACACACACACACACACACACACACACATTCAGAGGTCGGTCATACGGCCTGGAATGTCCATTTAAAATAACTAGTGAATGACCATGAATTATTTTAATATTTTGTGTGTTAGAGAGTAGGTACCCTAAATTATTATTACTCTCATCAAGTAATATCAATGGGTTGGTAGTCTTATGGTTTCAAAACATTTCATTCCATTTTTAATTTGGTTGAAAGGTATATTTTGTCGAGGTGTGGTGTTTTGATGTTGTGGTGTTTTGATGTTGTGGTGTTTTGATGTTGTGGTGTTTTGATGTTGTGGTGTTTGTGTTGTGGTGTTTTGATGTTGTAGTGTTTTGATGTTGTGGTGTTTTGATGTTGTGGTGTTTTGATGTTGTGGTGTTTGATGTTGTGGTGTTTTGATGTTGTGGTGTTTGATGTTGTGGTGTTTTGATATTGTGGTGTTTTGATGTTGGTGTTTGATGTTGTGGTGTTTTTGATGTTGTGGTGTTTTGATGTTGTGGTGTTTTTGATGTTGTGGTGTTTTGATGTTGTGGTGTTTTGATGTTGTGGTGTTTTGATGTTGTGGTGTTTTGATGTTGTGGGTGTTTGGTGTTGTGGTGTTTTGATGTTGTGGTGTTTTGATGTTGTGGTGTTTTGATGTTGTGTTTGATGTTGTGGTGTTTTGATGTTGTGGTGTTTTGGTGTTGTGGTGTTTTGATGTTGTGGTGTTTTGATGTTGTGGTGTTTTGATTTGTGGTGTTTGGTGTTGTGGTGTTTTGATGTTGTGGTGTTTTGATGTTGTGGTGTTTTGGTGTTGTGGTGTTTTGATGTTGTGGTGTTTTGATGTTGTGGTGTTTGATGTTGTGGTGTTTGGTGTTGTGGTGTTTTTGATGTTGTGGTGTTTTGATGTTGTGGTGTTTTGATGTTGTGGTGTTTTTGATGTTGTGGTGTTTGATGTTGTGGTGTTTTGATGTTGTGGTGTTTGATGTTGTGGTGTTTTGATGTTGTGGTGTTTTGATGTTGTGGTGTTTGTGTTGTTGTGGTGTTTTGATGTTGTGGTGTTTTTGATGTTGTGGTGTTTTGATGTTGTGGTGTTTTGATGTTGTTGTGGTGTTTTGATGTTGTGGTGTTTGATGTTGTGGTGTTTGATGTTGTGGTGTTTTGATGTTGTGGTGTTTTTGATGTTGTGGTGTTTTGGTGTTGTGGTGTTTTGATGTTGTGGTGTTTTGATGTTGTGGTGTTTTTGATGTTGTGGTGTTTTGATGTTGTGGTGTTTTGATGTTGTGGTGTTTGATGTTGTGGTGTTTGATGTTGTGGTGTTTGATGTTGTGGTGTTTTGATGTTGTGGTGTTTTGATGTTGTGGTGTTTTGATGTTGTGGTGTTTTGGTGTTGTGGTGTTTTGATGTTGTGGTGTTTTGGTGTTGTGGTGTTTTGATGTTGTGGTGTTTTTGATGTTGTGGTGTTTTGATGTTGTGGTGTTTTGATGTTGTGGTGTTTTGGTGTTGTGGTGTTTGGTGTTGTGGTGTTTTTGGTGTTGTGGTGTTTTGATGTTGTGGTGTTTGATGTTGTGGTGTTTTGATGTTGTGGTGTTTTATGTTGTGGTGTTTTGATGTTGTGGATGTTTTAATGTTGTGGTGTTTTGGGTTGTGGTGTTTTGATGTTGGTGATGTTTTTGGAGTAATTTTTATAGTATGATGTTTGGAAGTTGTGCTTACAGTTGTGATGTTTTGAGTCGCAATGTTTAAAAGACGTAATGTTTGAAATCATGATGTTTTGAAGTGTAATAAATTTTCGAGGTCGTGATGTTATGAAGACAAAGATTACTCATTTCACTCTTATGGACATGAACTATTACAATTTCAATTTTATGGACATGAACTATTACACATTTCACTCTTATGGACATGAACTATTACACATTTCCACTTATGGACAGGTACTATTACACATTTCACTCTTATGGACAGGTACTATTACACATTTCACTTATGGACATGAACTATTACACATTTCACTCTTATGGACATGAACTATTACACATTTCACTCTTTGGACTGAACTATTACACATTTCACTCTTATGGACATGAACTATTACACATTTACCTATGGACATGAACTACACATTTCACTCTTATGGACATGAACTATTACACATTTCACTCTTATGGACATGAACTATTACACATTTCACTCTTATGGACATGAACTATTACACATTTCACTCTTATGGACATGAACTATTACACATTTCACTCTTATGGACATGAACTATTACACATTTCACTCTTATGGACATGAACTATTACACATTTCACTTCGTTTATAGATCAAATATGAAGCCTTGATACACGTGCTCTATAGAGGGGCCACGTATATAACTCATTGACGGTATAAAAATATTAACGAGTGTTTTAGACTGTCAAGTGTTTTAGTAGTCTGTGTGTTTATTTGTAATTGAATGTTCGTTTATTTTGTACTAATGAGTAATGTTGTTTTTTTATGCTGGTGTGTCTGTCTGTCTGTGTGTTTTGTCTCCTCTCGCTTCATATTTATTCTGTTTTTATGTCGTTTTCTCAATTATTTTGTTGTCCCATTTTTACTCTTTTTATCCATCCATTTTTTTCCCCTTTACAGTAATTATTTTTCATCTCTTATTTGTCTTTTCTTGTTCTTCCGTTTTCCTTCTGATTGGTTGATGGATTTGATAGGGTAGGTAGGGTAGGGCAGGGTAGATCGGCTTGGTTAGGTTAGGTTAGGTTTGGTAAGGTCAAGAACCCTATAAAGGGTCACGGACACACAATTACCGTTTTAGGTCAGCCATGAGGTCACAGGGGTCAGGAGACTCTACACGGCCTCGTACAAGCACACTGGCAGACGAGTTTATGACGCGAGTTGGTGAAGTCTGGGATCCTCCGCCTCGTTGTGAGCGTGAACACACAGACACAGACAGACACAGACACTGACAGACATACAGACAGACACGTGACTGGGGATGACACCACCGTCTGTACCGTAGTGGCTATGTGGAGTAGTGAACAGAGAGATGGGGATACGTGACTCAGCATTACAGACATGCACACAGACACGCACTGGAATACATAAGCATGCAGACAGACGAACGAGGTTGGGCACAGCACTTTCCTGTGTACCCTTGTGGCTGTGGTGAGGCGTATACACAGACACAGACACACACACACACACACACACACACACACACACACACACACACACACACACACACACACACACACACAAAGCTGGCCTCTAAACCGTTGGGTGTGCTGGATGGTGGCAGTAGTGGTGGTGTGACACAAAATAGTAGTAGTAGTAATAGTAGTAGTGGTGGCAGGTAGTGGCAAGCAGTGTGGTGGGCAGTAGTGGTGGCAGTAGTGGGGCAGCAGGTGGTGTATTGGTGGAAGCAGTAGCAGTGTGTGGCAGTAGTGGCAGCAGTGGTGGCAGTAGTGGTGCGAGCAATAGAGCTGTTGGTCAGACAACCTTCTATTATAGTGACGTGGTACACGGTGACGTCACCATGGCGTGTTGCACTCCTATACACACATTGGTACACACACACACACATACACACATCACACAGAGCCTTATGAAAAATAGGTTAATGACTCTATTTGTTGGTAAGTTGTGTGTGTGTGTGTGTGTGTGTGTGTGTGTGTGTGTGTGTGTGTGTGTGTGTGTGTGTGTGTGTGTGTGTGTGTGTGTGTGTGCATGAAGGTGAAAAGAGAGAGAATGTGTGTATGTATATAAATGATTCTGTCTTTGTGTGTGTGTATTAATGTGTTTGCTTAATATTTAATTCAGAGGCACGCACCGCTCTGTCCCTTTTAACCAACCTTCCCTTTCTTTCTTTCTTTTCTTTCTTATTTTCTTTCTTTCTATTTTCTCTTTACCTGTTTGGGTTCTTTTTTTCTTTTTTTTTTCCTTTCTCGTTCTCCCTTCTTCATTTCCTTTCAACTGTTCTCTCTCTCTCTCTCTCTCTTTTTTTTTTGGTGTTTGGATAAATTTTCAATGTCTACATAAATAAGGCAAGAGAGTCGATATGCAAAGCGCAGGTGCGTGTGAAGGTAACTGGGCGAAGGTGAGGCCGGAGACCCCCAGTATTGACAATGGTCACATAACTCACCTGCGAGATTGAACGTATTGGGGCTCAAGAGTTATTTACCTGTGATACTCAGGTGAGGGAGGTGGGGGATGTGTGGTGAGGAGGGAAGAGGGGGTGTGATGATGGTGTATGTGTGTTGTGAGGGGAGGGAAGTGGGTAAGGGTGAGGGTGAGGTGAGGGGAGGGAAGGTAGGAGGGGAGGGTAGGAGGTTGTGGTGGTGTGTAAAGTAAGGGAGGGGATGATTGGTGGAGGATGTTGGAGGTTAGTGTGGGAGGCTGTGATATGATGTTGTTAGGGTGAGAGGTATGTGTGTGTGTGTGCAGAGGAGGAGGTAGCCGGTGGTAAGGAACGCTGACGCTTGTGAAGGCTCGTGTAGGCGCTGAGTTTATGGTACGGAAGGTTTTAAAGCTCTAGAGTGAAGGAAGGTTAGTTGAGCCGCCGCCTGGGAAACTGTGGCTTTGTGTGGCTGAGTTACCTGGCGGCCACCACCTCTAATTAGCAGTAAGGTGTCCACGTGAACCCACCCACCTTCGCTTACCTGGGCCGCCATTCACAAAGATTCCTTACTTCCGGTTTTTTTCTTAACATGGGATGAGGAACGTGTCTGGTTACGATATAGTCTTAGTGTATTATTTAACGTTAATTCGGATACTACGATACCTTTACTGTAATGCAATGGATAAGAGAACATTATCCAGGTAACGAACAGTTTTGTATAGTTTTAGTGCCATATTGATTAAGAAACACTAAGAATTTACCTAACAAAATGTTCATTGTATTCTTCTCTGTAAGTCTCCTCCCCCTGTAACTGGAGACACGAGACAGCATTTCGAAAGAAGGATCTCTGTTATCTCCAGTTACGCGAAAGAGAAAGAGATAACAAGAAATCTGTGAGACTCTCAGCCATCACCTCCTGGTCTCTTGTCTCTCCAAAGTTAAGGACGATTCAGTTACCCTCTGTGTGTGTTGATTGTTCTCTGGAGAGAGAGAGAGAGAGAGAGAGAGAGAGAGAGAGAGAGAGAGAGAGAGAGAGAGTTCTTACATTTCCTACGCCTCCTACCTACACATGCCCCACATCCCCATACAGCCCTATGGCTCCAAAGCATTCCCCATCTCTCTTGCACATCCTCACGCCGTACACATCCCACGCACGTCTCCCACACATCCTTCCGGCATAACCACGTTTCTTAAGACATAGTTTGAAGCAGATCGTCTTAGCAGGCGTGCATTTGTTCCTCGTTCACTGTTCCTCCATGAAAACTTGGCGGCACGTATCTTGTCCTCTCTCTCCCCACCTCTCTCTCGCTCCCTGCCTGCCTCCCTGCCTCCTCTCCCAGAGCACCCTCCCTTTCCCCCTCCATTTAGGATCGACTGTTCTCTGTCTGCTCACTAGTGTGTTAAAGTCGAGGTCGTGATGGGATACGAACACGGGGAAGATAGGAGGTGAGAGAGGGGTAAAGAGGAGATGATGGAGGAGGGAGGAGTGATAGAATGATTGATCAGAATGTATATATATATATATATATATATATATATATATATATATATATATATATATATATATATATATATATATATATACGAATGATTTAATACATTAATAAAGGAATGAAGAGTAATCGATAGAGAAAGAGACAGACAGAGCTGAGTCAGCAAGGATTGATTGACTTAGTGAGCAAGTGAGAGAATCATTGAATATGAAAGATAAGAATGTGCAGGTGCAGTCGAGAGAGAGAGAGAGAGAGAGAGAGAGAGAGAGAGAATAAGAACATTGTGTATTATCTACACACACACACACACACACACACACACACACACACACACACACACACACACACACACACACACACACACACACACACACTACACAACAACATAATAACACAAAAGATTAACGCGCGATAGCAGAATTTGACACAATCCAATTTATATTAACAAAAGATTGGACATAATAACGGCCGTTTACCCATCACTAACTCTCTATATTAATATCGGCGCCACAAAAACAGGTCCGACACAGCTGGCAACATGGCGCCGATACCCACCGCCAAATTGGGGGCTCACATCCTCACTCTCCGATTCACAAAACTCAGTACGAGAAAATTTCTCGTACGTGAAAAATGGGATAATGTATCTAACTCTGGCTACCCGAAGGTGTGGTTTATATAGATCATCCAAAATGGCATCAAAATTACACTGAGACTCACTTTAACTACATATTTTCACGTAACATTTAGAGACCGTAAATAACTTAGGATATATGGAGAAGTTATTCTCTGTTTTATTTTAGGTTAATTTAGGTCAGGTTAGATTATATTACATTGTGTTGTATTTTGTTATGATATGTTACGTTATGTTATGTTATGATATGTTGTTATGTTATGTTATATTATGGTATGATATGCTATGTTTTATTACGTTAGATTAGTTTATTGTTGGGTGCTTAATCTTCGGTAAAATAGGGATGGGTATCTTTAGGTGATTCCTTTATGTCAAACAGTTACGATACATTCTCACATGTTAGGTTGACGAGTAATGTTTATCGTACGACCCTGTGGATGTGGACCCCCAGGACGCTAGATCTTGGGAGGTATGTGGTGGACGATCAGCCACTCCTCTCCAACCTGAAATTTGATTGTAGAGTAAACAGAGGTTATAACCTGGGTGGAGGGGTTGGGGGAGTGGAGGATGGGGGGTTAAGGGTGTATATGGGGAGTGGAGGTGAGGGGAGGTGGAAGGAAGGAGGTAGTGTAGGGTGAAAGGGAGAGATGGAGGGAAGAACAGATATTTGATTAAACAAATTTTGGGTTATTTATGAAATTCCGCAACAGTACTCCATAAAGCACGTTATGTTTATCACATTCCACCATCGACCATATTTAAAAATTTCCTCATTCTACCCACAATGCATCACGCAAAACACTATGACGTCACTGCAATCGAGAGGAGTAGGGAAGGGGGGATGACAGGCGTTATGTATTAAAATAAATCCATTCAATTTGGATTAAAGGGGGTTTGGCGGGTAGGGCGCGAGATGTGTTCCATGATTACCATAATGGTGGAGGGTGATTTGTTTTATTGTTTATATGGGAGAAATTATTACGCCATTAAGGATCGTAGCGTACCAAGTTGGCGTAAATGTTTTGATGTTAAGAATAAACAACAACAATAATAATAATATTAATAATAATAATAATAATATGTATCAGTACGCGACCTTGTGATATAATAAATATCAGTAACGTGACCCTGATATAGTAAATATTGGATGAAATGTCTTCTTATAAACCCCTGGAGCTTGTAAAGTCTTGTTGATTTCCTTAGTTAAGTGACCCGCAAGAAAATCTCTACCTGTCTGAAACCTTGTGTGTGTGTGTGTGTGTGTGTGTGTGTGTGTGTGTGTGTGTGTGTGTGTGTGGTTGTCCGTGAATGGTGGTAGATGGTGGTAGATGCAAGTTGGTAGATAAGTCACAGTAGGTCATAAATGGTGGTAGATGGTTGTAGGAGGAGGTCATGCAAGTGGCAGAGAGTCACAGTGGGTCATGAATGGTGGAAGGTGGTGGTGGAGTGCCCGGGCATGACCACTTCAACTCCCGACTCAGCAATGTCCATGTTGGCAAGAGTCGACCAAGCTTAAAAGCGCGTCGCGGTGTGCATATTATATTGTTTCAGCCGTAGTGGTGGTGCAGGTCCCTGAGGCGGCCGTCCCAGGTGGCTCACGGGCTTGCCACCTGCTGAACTAAGCCACCTGGATGCGTTTTTAGTGGTATTACAGGAGCAGGGTGATGCGATGGCTGTCAGACATAAAGGGCGTGGGGAGGAGGAGGAGAAGAGGTGAGAAAATCAGTTTTGTGTGAGGTGGGTGTTAGTGAGGTTTCCATGACTACTATCTGCTGACTCTCTCTCTCTCTCTCTCTCTCTCTCTCTCTCTCTCTCTCTCACGGGTTTAAAGTTGCCGTTCGGTATCTGCAGTACTGTAAGCAGCGATCTGCTTGCTCACACAAAGCCAGCTATCAATGTCCTCTTTTCGCTCGCTACTGTTGACATTTTTTTGGTACACATCAACTTACGATAAATTCTCAGAGTCTTTGATATACGTCAGTTTAAGATAAATTCTCGATTATTTTAGATATTTTGCGTTCAGCATTAGTACAGTTTGATTCAGATTCTGAAAGGCTCGTAAGATTCGTAAGTGGCGACGTAAAAACACATCCAACTGGTTCATTTAAAACTGAAACCAACAAAATTTACGTCCACAATGGAATCAAACTTACACAGAGACTCTACCTTAACTAAGATAACTTTCTCTTTAAGTTACGAGAAAATTCTTAAGTGAATCTTGGTGAATTAGGACGCAGGTAACTAACTTCCTCTTTTGGCTGTTCTGTGCTGTGGCTGTTTTTGCCACCATTCGACTCAGTATCGTTTTCAGGTTTAGACGCTGACTGTTTTATACTGTTTAAGACATAACTGTGATACGCCACTGTACTTGACTGTTTTTAGACATATGACTGTGATACGCGACTGTACTTTGATTGTTTTAGACTGTTTTAGATACGTGACTGTGATACGCCACTGTATTTGACTGTTTTAGACACGTGACTGTGATACACCGCTTCTTCTCAAAAGCTGTGACCTGTCTGTACTTCAGCCATCAGCCACCCTCATGTTACTCCGCTCCCGCCATTTTTCTCTAGCATCACATTGCCTTGTTTTTTAGACATACTTTTTGCTCAGACAATTATGGTTCTTTTTACAATGTTATTTCTCCCTTCACTTTAACTCACAATCTGTCTGTCTGTTTCATTTTGCTCTCATTATTCTTTAATTATTCTTATCTTTTTTTCTCTTTCATTTTTATATTTATTTTTTTCTTCATTTTCATTTTATTTATTTTATTTTTCTTGTCGCTTTCTCTTTCGTTTTTTAGTTTATAGTTTATAATATTGTTATATATATATATCTCTCTCTCTCTCTCTCTCTCTCTCATTAAAACGACACAAAAGTGAGGCAACATGCAACGCTTCAAAAGAAACTGTCAAGACCAGCCACTGACCAGCATGTTTTGGTGACCTTTTGATGACGTCACGTAACTAGGGTCAGAATTTTACCTGGAATGCCCTGTGAGTTAATTAAGGGGTGACCTGTTACTTTGACTCCCTTGTGATGATGTGGTCTGTTTATGTGTTTTTCTTGGTGTGACTCTCTCTCTCTCTCTCTCTCTCTCTCTCTCTCTCTCTCTCTCTCTCTCTCTCTCTCTCTTTCTCTAGTTTAGATTTTAATAGACGAAAAAAAATTCTATCTCCATTTCAACTAAATTTCCTCCACATCTTGATAGATAGATAGATAGATAGACTGTCATTACCATCGTCATCATCATTATTATTGTCGTTGTCATCATTTGCCACCAGTGTCATAAGTACCTCCACCACCACACCTAATAACCACCTAACAACAACAATCACCACCACTAACAACCACCATCCTTCACACACCACCACCACCACCACTCTGTTACATGCCTCTTGACTCTGACTTCTCTTCCCACACAAAATGTAAAAACACGTCCAATGTTTGTGTTTGTCTGAGTCCGGCACCTGTTGACCCAAGCAACTGTGTGTATGTGTGTGTGTTTCATTATCGCTGTTTTGAGCCTGTATTCCTGGTTCAGCCTGTGTTTTTTGTGTTTGTGGGTAAGTGTGTGTGTGTGTGTGTGTGTGTGTGTGTGTGTGTGTGTGTGTGTGTGTGTGTGTGTGTGTGTGTGTGTTATGTTTTAAGCACGTATTTTGTTTTAATTGTGTGTGTATTATGTTACATTGGGTGTGTCGTGTAGTAGGTTAAGTTAGTGTGTTATAAGTAGACACGTCTTAAGTGGGTGTGTTATAAGTACTTGTGTTTAGCGTTAAGTGGGTATACTTTACAAACTTATCCAGCAACATACTTATGGAGGGATAAACAGTATGACCCAACTCTCCTCCTGGAATTTTGTCCAGGTGGGTTTTTGTCCGCTGGGGTTTTGTCTAGGTGTGGAAGTCAGGTATGAAAGCCAGGTGTGGCAGCTTGACTGTGGCAGCCAGGTGTGACAAATAGGTGGGACAGCCAGGTATGACAGCCAGGTGTGACTGCCAGGTTTCACACCAGGTACGATAGACAGATATTGACGTCCATTAATTAAAACAGGTAAGGATGAGTCACAGGTGAGACGGAAGGACTTACCGCTTTGTTATAGGGCGGAGAAATTTGTTTACCAATTAAACGGGTGACTGTTGATTACTTTAAAGAGATAGAACCAGGTGTAGTGATTACCCGTAGATGATGTTACTTATCATTTCTTTTAGTCTGGCTATTCGCCTATCTCTCTCTTTATCTTTCCTCTTCTCACTTCTCTCTTGCTCCTTCCTTACCTCCTTCCCTTCCTCTTGCCTTACCTGCTTCCCTCCTCCTCCACGTCGTGTCCAGCACCTCAAGCCGACTTAAGTAAAACACTCCTATAAGTGTGTGTGTGTGTGTGTGTGTGTGTGTGATGTACATGCTCTGTGTAAACATGCACGTACTTCTTTTGTGTAGGTGTACTGTACATATACTTGTGTGCACACCATATAAATGCTTATGTAAGTGTATGTGGGTATATATGTATTTATGTATGTACTGTATACATGGATTTACATATGCATATATTTATGTGTGTAGACATTTTGTGTTTATTATGTATTTACGAATGCACATATTATGTATATATTTTCCGTATGTATATAGCGTATGCATATGTATTTATATTGTTATATACGTCGGCAGGTATATATTAGCCTCTCAGTGTTAGCACGAGGCCTCCCTTACCGAGTCACTGTCAACTAAACCTAATTTAAACCTGAGTTAAACCAACCCTCGCTTAATAACATGACTACAGCCGGACCAAACTGTTTCCTCCATTTTCCTGACGTTCTCCCTAATTTCTCTACCAGAGTTGTGTCCACTGAGTGTGTGTTTATGGTGCTCGGACAAAATCTACAGCGGACATAATTTGACTTTGGACAAAATACTCTCTCTCTCTCTCTCTCTTCTCCATGGGGTCATAACTCTGAACAATAATGACCATAAAACCTGATTAACGAACTCGTTTGATATCTTGTTATAACATATATTCATCACACACACACACACACACACACACACACACACACGAGTTGCCAGGTTAATGTAAATTCCCTGAAATTCTGACTAAAAGATGAGAGCTAATACAGTTTCAGTGCATTTCCGACGCCATTTTAGCAAGTTTATTAGTGTTGAACATTGAGTCACATCACTAATTAAGGAAAAAAGTGGTGAAGCTTGCGCGAATCTTTCAGGAGTTTGACCACTTAAGCGAGGAGCGTTTATACCAAGTGAACATTAGATCTACAGTAGAGTATTAGCCTAATTTGACGCCATATTAGTGTTCCCTTTGGGGTTGTGTCATCACTCGGCCCAAGTTGAAAACCTTGATTATTGTAGGAGAGTTTTAGTCTGGACCCAGGGCGGCGAGCGTTTGTACGGTACCCAGTTAAACATTGTCTATTAAGATACAAGTTAGAGTCTCAGCGTAATTTTCCCGTCATTTTAGTAGCCATAGTTGTGTTGTATGAGCCACCCGGAAGAAATTGTATTCACAGTTGAGAGAAAATCTTAAAATATCGTACTAACTTTTCAGAATATCTCAGGGCCCAGGAGGCGACAGGCGCTTATACCAAGTTAGACTGAGAGAGCTGTAGTGAAGTAACAGTACAGTTTTGACACCATGTTAATATCCCCACGTATAAGGTTGTATCATTACGATTCCTCACTTACGAAAAATCGTGATTATCGTACCAACGTTTTAGAATACCCGGACCCAGGCAGGCGACGAGCGTTTATACCAAGTCAAACTCTGCCGAATTTTTTTTCAAGCTTCAATTTTTTGGCGGTGAGTCCAAGTCCAACAACTGAGCGGGCACGATGCGCTCACATGTTGACTTGCACCTGCAGGTATTTGCTTAACCGCTAATTAATACGCAAAAGAAAGATCCCGTCTCTCAACCTTCCTCCCTAAAACTATAAAAAGAAAATCGATTTTTTTCTTTTTTTTACTTTCCTTTCCTCTTACGTAAGGTTGGAGTTTGTGTTCGCCTAGAGGAGGGTAAAGGGGTGGAGTGGGGGGGGGTTGTGCGGGGTTATGTGCATGCTTGTTCTAATTTAATTGGGGTCTGTTATGTATGTATGTATGTGTATGTATGAACCCTTTATAAGTCGTCCGTATACACATAGATCAACACCATTTAAAGGGACTCAGTGCAGGTGAGAGTGAAAGTAGGTCACATGTAACCCAGGCACTGCACTCGACCACCTCCCACAGCTGCAAAGTAAGGTACCCTCACAGCTGGATGAACTAGGGATACCCCGGGCGTAAACCATCGAACCTTTGTGTAGGAGGCGAGCATTATACTCCCTCAGATGAGTAACTAAATGAATATGATAAATGGATAAGTAAATGAATGAATAAGTGATAATCGTATGAATGAAATGAATGCGAAATTTGAATTCTCTTTCTTTCTTTCTTTCTTTCTTTGCACATCAATGAATCGTAACTTACCGACACTTTTTGTTCAACGGCGTATAATTCTCAAATTCAGATGTTAATACCATTTTGAACTTGTAGTGATAATTCTATCAAAACTATTCAACAAAAATACTGAAGCATTTATCCAGAGTTTATAATGAATACCGTAGAATCGCTCATATTGACCTAACCTAACCTAACAAACCGAAGTATATGTATTTTACGTAAGTGTAATTGACTTAATGATCTCTAAGAATCCGAACACCGAAATAAGTAGTTAATTGATAAGAAACTTACCTGGTAGTTTCTTTATAAGTAAGTTTAGGTAATTGACCTTGTTGAGTAATTTAACTGTTTATAAGTAATTACGGGTCATTATATACGTATCCAGATTGATTAGGTGTTAAATATAAAAATACTTTACTTACAAGGAATATTTAAAACAAAGCAAGGCCAATCAAAACAAAGCAACACAAAGCATGACCAATCAAAACAAAGCAAATAGCATGACCAATCAAAAAAAAGCAACACAAAGCAAGGCCAATCACAAAATACAGGAAAAACAAAGGCGTCCCTCTTCCTGTCAGCTTAATATTTAATTTTATTTATTTAGTCTTTGTTTTCATTGAGGTGAGAGAAGGGAGTAAGGGAGGGAATAAGGAAGGGGAGAAATAGGTGTAAGGGAGAGTGAGGTAGGAATTGAGAGGTAAGGTGAGGAAGAGTAGTGATGGGGATAGGAGGGTAGGTGAGGGGGGTGATAGGAGGACAGTGGGAGAAGGTTAGAATAGGTGAGGGATGTGGCAGGGGTGGGTGGGGAGTCAGAGGGGTGTGGGGTAGGTGAGGGAGGTAGGAGGGTGTGGGGTAGGTGGGGAGGTAGGAGGGTGTGGGGGTAGATGGGGAGGTGGGAGGGTGGTGGGATAGGTGGGGAGGTGGGAGGGTGTGGAGATGGGTGGGGGAGGTAGGAGGGGTGGCGGGAGTGGGTGAGGAGGTAGGAGGGGGTGCAGGATAGGTGAGGGGGAGGTGGGAGGGGTGGCAGGATAGGTGGGGAGGTAGGAGGGGTGTGGGATAGGTGGGGAGGTCGGAGGGTGGCAGGATAGGTGAGGAGGTAGGAGGGTGGCGAGGTATACTGAAACTGCCTGCTCGTAGTTAAATCCTCTTAGGGGTGTTCTAATAAGCTTAAGTTCAACCCATTCCCTCCATCCGTTAGTCTAGTGGACCTTTTATGACTGAATATTATTATTATTTCCTCATTTTCTTTTGCTCCTCGTTGATGTGATTAAATTCTCTCCCTCTGTGTGTGATTTTTTATTTACAAGTTGGTTTCTCCTTAATTAGGGTTGGGTGTTGATGCTGTGATGTTATGTTGCTGTGAGGCTGTGGTGCTGTTATGTTATGGTAGTGGTGTAGTGTTGTTATGATGCTGCTGTGGTGCTGTTATGGTGTTGGTGTGGTGCTGTTATGATGCTGTGGTGCTGTTATTGATGCTGTGGTACTGTTATGATGCTGTGTTAGACAAATATACTATGTTTTCTTCAGTACAATTATCAACATTCCTATAAAACCACAGTGGTTAATATGACCAGGTGTTCTTGATATTAATGCTACTCAGGTGTACTAATTAAGAATATGACCAGGTATACTCTGATAATTAACAATATTAGCAGGTGTACTACTTAAAAATATTACCAGGTTGGCTAATAATTAAGAATATGACCAGGTGTTCTATGATACTTAATGATGCTACCAGGTGTACTAATTAAGAATATGACCAGGTGTTCTCTGATAATTAACAATATTGGTGTACTAATTAAAAAAATGACCAGGTGTTCTCTGATAATTAATGATGCTACCAGGTGTACTAATAAGAATATGACCAGGTGTACTCTGATAATTAACAATATTACCAGGTGTACTACTTAAAAATATTACCAGGTGTACTAATTAAAAATGTTACCAGGTGTACTTTTATATTTCAACAACTTCCTATACCAACAAGTTAATTAGTGGTTCCTCCACGTACTTAATTATTTACTATTTTCTTTGTCCTGTGAGTCAAGTTATAAAACGAGAATGGAGACAACTATTACGTTCTTGGTGTCGTAACAGAGAAAATATTAATTTTAACTTTGCTAAAATCTTAAGAGAGTTACGTTGGCCAGGTCTGTGTAGTTAATATAAAGTTTGTATCTTACACAGTATACTGGTGTACCCTCTCCTGTGTGTCTTTCCCTGGCTTTAGGGTGTACCTCTCTGTCTGTCTGTCTGTCACAGGTATACCCTCTCTGCTCTGTCTGTCTATCACTGTTAGGTATACCCTCTCCTCTCTGTCTGTCTGTCTGTCTGCCTCTCTCTCTCTTGTTAGGTATACCCTCTCCTGTCTGTCTGTCTGTCTGTCTATCTGTCTGTCTATCTGTCTGTCTGTCTATCTCTCTCTGTCTTGGTATTATCGGAAAATACAATCCTTCACTTTACACTACTAATATCTGACGACATACAATAGGTGACAAAATACTATATTTAAATATGAATTATTTAGGCGAGAGAATGAGAACCATTTTAGAGTAGACGATAAATGGGAATGAGACGACTGGCTAATAAAGGTTAAAAATAAACTCACACGTAGATAAGAGAAGAGAGTATCATAAATAATAAAGAAGAATAAGGCAGGATAGATGATAAAGGATAATAATAAGACGAGCTAGAAAAGAAGAGGAAGTATCATTAGATAATAAAGAAGAGGTCTTGTGTGTTACCTCAGGTGATGTATCCCTGGCCTAATTATTATACCTGACCCCGCTCTTCACTACCTGATCCGGGACTAATGAAGAGGGCTGCAGGCAAAACGGGGTTGAAACACACCTCCAGCACCAGGGCTTACCTAGCTTATGGGGACTTCAACGCGCGCGCCTGCTCACACACACACACACATGGTCTCTTTCCCTTACCGTAATATTTTGCCTTCTTATCTGTTATCTTGGTAGTAGTGATCTTGGCCTCTCTCTCTCTCTCTCTCTTTACTATCTTTTAAACATTCTTCTTTTTATGTCTTTTTATTCCGTTGTTTTTCTTTGTGTATGTTTGTCTTATCCTCTCCTTTCCTCTTGACTTACCTCTCTTAATTCTCATCAATCGTCCTCATCCCACACTCTCTTGTACGCCTCTTGTTCCTATCTTTCCTCCTCTCCTCCCCACTTACACCTCTACCCCCCTACATCGCCACGCTGTCTTACTCCCCTCTCGTAAATGATCTGCCTCATCTTCCCCCTCTGCCTGCTCCTCCCTCTCACATATCCCTCTACCCTCACGCACTCCCTCCTACTCTCCCCCACCCTGCTCTCGCCCCCTATCTACCATGCCATTCTCTCCCCCATCTTCCACCCGCCCCCTTACTCCCTTCCCTCCCCTCCCCTTGTCCCCCCTACCCCAGGCTTACCAGGTGAGGCGTCCCCCACTGCTTTAATTAAGGAAGTCTCATTAGGTGGTGTTAAGTGTGCCCACACCTACTACGTCTTCCTACCTGGCCAAGTAACTACAAATTGAAAGTGTCATATATATATATATATATATATATATATATATATATATATATATATATATATATATATATATATATATAATGTGTGTATAGTGGTAGTGACAGTATTAGATAAACTTAATTAGTTGTAATAATAATACTAACTCTACTACTACTAATAATAACGGCTTAATTAACATGGTAAAACTTTATGTAAAATGATTCCCTCAAGAAACATCCATTAACGTCATCACACACAATATAAAGGAGCAGGAAAAAGGTCCTTTAATGGCGCCGGAAGCTTATATTTACGATACTATTCAAGAGTTTCAATTGGAATTTTCTCCTTCGAAAAGGGTTGAAAGAGTTACAGTGTTGTGCCGCTTGAGAGAGAAGGGGAGGTGGAAGGTTAGAGGGAGGAAGGGTAAATGGGCGTTCGTTGGTAGAAGGAGGTAAATGAGAGGAGGAATGGGGAGGTGGGAAACGTGGGTAAAGAGGAGGAGAGAAAAAAGTAGGGAGGGTAAGGAACGAAGTGCAGGAGGAGGAATAGGAGATGAGGGAGTAAGAGAGGTACTGGAGAGGAGAATTAAGGGCAGAGGAAGTGAGTGATGTGAAGAGGTAGTGGAGAAAGTGAAGGAAGGAGGAAGAGTGAGGGAAAGAGAGAGGAAAACGAGAGGAAAGAGGAGAAAGCGAGGGGAGGGTAAGGTTGACAGGAGGGAGGTGGAGGTGGTTCTCTGCAATATATTGAACTGAATCACGGAAGTCGGCAGTAGAGGAACTTGTAGTGACGTTTTCTGGGGAGTTTCAGTGTGTGGCGACGTGGTGATGTGGAGGCCGGATGGGAGGTCTCTGGAGGTAGGTAGGTAGGAGGGAGGTTCTGTTGGATATGGTGAAGAGGAGAAGGTGCTGATGGTAGTAGTGTTGGAGGAGTGGGTGAGGAGGTGCTTATAGATGGAGGTGTGAGGTGGTGGTGGTGGTGGTGGGGAGGGGGCTGGTAGTGGTAGATGACAAATTAAGACACAATTTGCAACAAGTTTAATAGTAGAAAGGCAATTTGCAAAAGTATGGTTTGGTTAGTAAAGTAACTCATTTGCAAATGCTTAATACTACCCCATTTTGTACCGTGATTAATATTACTACTGAATCATTCCGAATTGCAATGAGTCTTAATGGCAGTTAAGGAGATTAAAAAAGAAAGAAGAGGAGGCAATCTGCAACAGAATTTGAAGGTGTTGCAAGCATTAGTTTAGGACGTGGGCTGAAAATATTTGGTGGCAACAAGACGAGGTGAGTCAACAGCTGGTGGCGTGGAGACGTGTTGACTCTTGAGGACGTCTAGTTGCTCTCTGTTGACCGAAAACGTTTCCGCCTTACCCGGAAGGACCTTAACCTCACCAGGGCAAGGGTGAAGGTGAATTGCCCTCATGCTCTACTGGAAGGCTTTAACCTCACAGGAACAAGTGGGGAGCTAATATAGGTTAAGTCAATTCCATTAACCATTTATTACATGTATCATATATGTGTGAATACTATATTACATTAATTACACCTGTCTTATATGAATGAACACTAATACCATTAACCAATTACCACCTGTCATACACCTGCCAATAACCTACAGGTGTTGTGATGTACTCTTTTTCCTTTCTTAAGTGATTGTCTGTCTTCACCTTTTTCTGCCCTTGGTCGATGGGTTGCTGGAGTTAACTACCCCCCGCCCCCGTAGGTCGTCTTCATTTCAATTTCCTCAAGTACTCGTTCACTAATTGCTTCATTCCTACTCTACTCTCCCTTTGTTGCCATTGTGTTGACTTGGGGTGTTGGTTTTGGCTTGGTTATTTTTTGGTGAGTGATTTTTGTTATTCTTTCATTCGTTATTTCATTAATATTTTTACTTCATTCATTCATTCATTCACTATTTCTTGTTTTTACTACTTTGAATATTTAGCCATCCACTATCTTTCTACTCCTAGTTCATCCTGGGCTGTCATACTATACATCTTATTATAATCACTATAACTTTCCCCTATACACGTCCCTAGTTCATCCTGGGCTGTCAATAACTATACCATCTTATTATAGCCATCCACTATAACTTTCCCCTATACACGTCCCTAGTTCATCCTGGGCTGCCCAATCGATCCCCGTGATGTAATATTTCCCTGTCCAAGTTCGCACTATGAATAAATTATTGGAGGAAGCAGCGATATTTTTTTCCCCAGTAGTTTTAGTCTGTGTATTATGCTAATGTATCCAGAAGTTAAGCGAGCGTGGAAAGGCGTATTATATTGGCCTTAGTAAAGATGATGATGGACTTCCTGGGTAAAATATTATTAAGGTGTTTTGAGTGTGTGTGTGTGTGTGTGTGTGTGTGTGTGTGTGTGTGTGTGTGTGTGTGTTTGGGGGGTGAAGGTGTTTTGCTCTCTCTCTCTCTCTCACCTACCTTTATCCTCTTTCTCTACCCACCCTCCAACTAACCTTCCCCTCCCCACTCCTCACCCACCCACCACACACCCTGCAGCTCATCAACAATACAGCAGGCAGGGGATAAAGCAAGCGTATATAGAGCACCTTGGCGGTAATGGCCCATCACTAACACATAAACCAGGTGTTGTTTTTGCACCTGTCGAGGCCATCTTAAGGTATACCTCACCTTCCATCCTTCCTAACCCTTCCGCTCTGAGTTCATTTTACCTTAATTAACTTATTATCTATTTTAGTTGGTCCTTGTGTGAAGATTTTTTATTATCATTATTATTGTATTATAATTGGGAAATGATTTGGGTGTTTTATAATTGAAGTGTGTCTAAATTGGTAGAGGGTAAATTGTAATTGGCAAAAATAATGTGATTGGTAACTATTTTAATGATATTTCTGATTGCCATAGTGTTGCTTTAATTACTATGGTATAATTTATTTTAAAGTCTCAACTCCCAACCTGTGTTATAACCAATTGACGTATTATAATTTCCTGGTCGATTATGTTATATTAGGATGTTGTTGTGGATAGATGGAAATTTGATAGACTAATTGACCTTACTTGACCATCGACGACGAAAGTATAAACATGAAATAGAAGTTAAATCATTACTTAGATATTACAAAAGACGTAATGTAAGATATTCCCTTTGCTATTTCCTTTCCCTCTCCTAATCGTCCCCCTTTAGTTTTCCCTTTGTTTCTCCCTGTCCCCTTTCCAAATCTCTTCTCCCTCTCTTCCTCTTCCCCTAATATCCATCTTGTCTCCTCTCTTTCTTAACCCTTTCTCTTCCCTCTTCTCTCTTCCCCATTCCTTAACCCTTTCCTATTAATCTCTTTTCGCCTTTCGTCCTTCCAGCCTCGCTCTCTCCTTCTTAACCACACCCTTCTAACCTCTCTCCCTCCCACTTAGCCCATCCCTCCCAGTCTCTCCCTTTTCCTCGTAGCCTCCTCCTCCGAGCCCCTTCCTCGTAACCACCTTCCCCCTAACCCACCCATTCCTCCTAACCTCCTTTTCAGCCTCCTAGCCCACCCTCTTAACCCCTTCCTCCTAGCCACACCCTCCCTAGCCCACACCCTCCCTCTTGCCCCCCACACAAGAAAGTAGGCCAAGGAGGCTGCCAAGTGTAATGCCGTAATTACCGAAGTTAAGAGCCTTCTTGTTCATGACCAGGTGAGCTGACTGGTGCAGGTGAAGGATAACTGGGGTGGAAGGTGAGAGCTTCTTACCTGTGTTTGAGAGAGAGAGAGAGAGAGAGAAGAATCTTTACTTGTGGAGGACCTGTTTGCATGATAGATAGATAGATAGATAGATGGATGGAGACTTATCCTCACAATACAATATTTATTTTCATTGTTCATATTCGAAACTCTTAAGTCAAATAATTTATATCACAAATACCAGTACAGGTTTAAGTCAGGTTGGCGTAGTAGCTGGGATTAATTGTCCCTGTGAGGCAAGTGTGTGTGTGTGTCTGTGTGTGTGTGTGTGTGTGTGTGTGTGTGTGTGTGTGTGTGTGTGTGTTTCTGTATTTTTTAATTGTGGGTCATTTTGTGTCTAAGGTGATGTTACCTTGTAGATTATTATTTTTTTTAGGTTTTAGATAAATTTTAGGAAAGATTATATTAGATTAAGGATGGATAGTTAAGTTATGGTTAGGTTTCTGTTAAATTAAGTGAAAATAGGTTAAGTCATTTTACGTTATTTTATAGAGTTAGGTTAAGTAGGTATGTTAAGGTAAGGTAGGGTAGTGGGTTAGGTAAGGTAGGTTAGGTAAGGTTAGGTAAGGTTAGGTAAAGATGACTCTCTAGGTATGAGAAGGAGCTGCTATGATAGGTAGCAACCAATCAACGCGCCACACCTGTATACGCGTTGATTCACCCAAATCACAGACAGGTAGATAGGTAGGTCCTGATTAATCTGTACCGTAGTGGAGTATAGACCCACCTTATCGTGTGTGTGTATTGTGTGTGTGTGTGTGTGTGTGTGTGTGTGTGTGTGTCCCTCACTGTACTCCCCATCACCACGGTTACCTGATCACCCTCTCCATTCCTTACCCTTTCACTACCCCTCCCCCATTCACCCCTCTTTCCTCACCCCTCCCCCGCACCTCAGGTAAACCATCGTCACACACCCTAATTACACAACCTTATTACCTGGCCTAGAGCGTTTTTGATGAGCTCTGCTACATATTACCTGAGAGGGTGTGGAGAGGGGAGAGGATGTGGAGGGGAGAGGGAGTGTGGAGGGAGAGGTGTGGAGAGGGGAGAGGATGGAGAGGGGAGAGGAGTGTGGAGAGGAGGGGGAGGGAGAGGGTGTGGAGGGGGAGAGGGAGTGTGGAGAGAGGGGAGGGTGGAGGGTGTGGAGAGGGGAGAGGGTGTGGAGAGGGAGGTGGAGAGGGGAGAGGAGGTGGAGAGTGTGGAGGGGAGAGAGGGTGTGGAGGGGGGAGGGGTGTGGAGGGGAGAGGAATGTGGGGAGGGAGGTGTGGGGGGAGGAATGTGGAGAGGGGGGAGAGGGCGTGGGGGGAGGGAGCGTGGGGGAGGGGGAGAGGGGTGTGGAGGAGAGGGTGTGGAGGGGGAGAGGGAGTGTGGAGGGAGAGGTGTGGAGAGGGAGAGGAATGTGGAGGGGGAGAGGAGGTGTGGGGGGGGAGAGGAATGTGGAGGGGAGGGCGTGGGGAGGGGAGAGGTGTGGAGGGAGAGGGGTGTGGAGGGGGGGGAGAGGGGTGGAGGGGAGAGGGGGGTGTGGAGGGGAGAGGGGTGTGGAGGGGAGGGTGTGGAGGAGGGGGGGGGGAGAGGTGTGGAGAGGGGGGAGAGGGTGTGGAGGGGTTAGGGGAGAGTGGAATGGAAAAGGGCAATGTGGAGTGAGGAAAAGGTATGGCGTATGGGGTGAGAAAGGTTGTATGGGTGAGGGAGGCAGTATGGAGGGAGGCAGTATGGGTGAGGCGGCTGTAGGAGTGTTTTTTTTTTAAGTTTTTCTATATCGTCTTTTCCCCGGTATTTTATTTCATGTGACGGACTTTCCTCCAGGTAAATCCTAACAACAGGTACTAGAAGATGCCAGTAAGTCTCTCTCTCTCTCTCTCTCTCTCTCTCTCTTCTCACCTCGTAGTCAGCTGCGAACGACCTAGCCAGCAGCGATAACGAGCCTATTACCATTTATGTTATCACGGCTAAATGCTCGTCGGCTATTGTTGGGGTGTGTGTTGTTGTGTGTGTGTGTGTGTGGCTCAGAAACTACTATTATTACACCACCACCAGCTACTACTATTACTACTATTACTATACAGCGGAGAGAGATAGTCAAGTCGCCAACCAGTTTTAGACGCACAACAATAACGCCTGGGTATGTGTTATGGTTGATGGCGGTAATACTAACTGTCTCCAGGTAGAACACGAGAAGCTTTAGTGGTTATGTTTGGTGCGGGAAAAATTGACACTTAGAACATAAGCCAAACACGACATAGGGTAATGTTTGCTGGGATGTCTACCTGTTTACGGTATTTAAAGGTAAACACTGGAAGTACCTGTGTTGTTTGTTGTAGGAAAAAAGGTGTTTGGTATTTACTAGAAACATGGCAGAGTTTTGTTCAAATACGGGATAGAATTAAGTCTTCAAGGCTGGAATTTACTGTCTATGGAATTAAAAAACAAACAAATAGACAAACAAACAAACAAAAAACAAACAAAGCTTTAGTAATGTTTGTGTCAGTAAAAACAAAAATCACTGTTTCCTAAAATTAAACCAAACACGGTGAAGCGTCATGTTTGTGATGTTGGTGCAATGGAAATCCTCGCGTACAAAGTTTTAAACAAACGTTGGAAAAAGAGTAATATGTGTGAGATGAAATAAAAATAATGGTGTTTACAGAATATTAACTCTTAAGGGGTAATAATAATTTAACCTGGAATACTAACACTTATTTAACTCTTAGGGATAATAATAATATTAACCCTTGGATACTATCACTTATTTAACTCTTAAGTGGATAATAATAATTTAACCCTTGGAATACTAACATATTTAACTCTTAAGGGATAATAATATTAACCCTTGAATACTAACACTTATTTAACTCTTAAGGGATAATAATAATAATTTAACCCTTGGAATACTAACACTTATTTAACTCTTAAGGGGTAATAATAATTAACCCTTGGAATACTAACACTTATTTAACTCTTAAGGGATAATAATAATAATTTAACCCTTGGATTACTATCACTTAAATTATTGTCCTAGAGTTATAACTTAAATCACCCCTATAAATTATTACTCTATGGGTCATATTAAGATTACCTACCCCTTACAGCTTATTTAACTTTTTGAGTAAACATCCAAACACACCTACCTGGGGGTTAGAATAGGTTAGGTTAAACTAGACTAGGTTAAGTTAGGTTAGGTTAAACTAGACTAGGTTAAGTTAGATTAGATTAAACTAGATTAGGTTAAGTTAGATTAGATTAAACTAGATTAGGTTAAGTTGGATTAGATTAAACTAGACCAGGTTAAGTTAGATTAGGTTAAACTAGACTAGGTTAAGTTGAAGTAGGTTAAACTAGATTAGGTTAAGTTAAATTTGGTTAAGTTAGCCTCAGGATGTTTGATGTTAATAGTGAAATATTCTGGGGGGTCTAATCTTCACGTGGTCCCTCTTCATTAACTCCTTCATTTCTCCATTGTGTACCGTCATACAACCCCGTGTGTGTGTGTGTGTGTGTGCGTGTGCGTGTGTGTGCGTGTGTGTGTGTGTGTGTGTGTGTGTGTGTGTGAGGGAAGTGAGTCATCGAGGGGTAAATATACAGGTCTATGAAGGTCCCCAGGTCCCGTATGTAGCATTTAAGGGATTTCAGGTCATAGGTATGGTTCAGGTTACTGGTAATACCATTTTAGGGTGTGCTTGGTATTCCTAAGGCCATGTATTAGAGTGTTTATGTTGTGGGTTAATGGTGAGTGATTAGGATAGTGAATGTTTGTTAGACATGGAGAGGGAGGAGAGGGAGGAATAAGGAAAAGAAGGTGGGTGGGTGGAAGGAGGAATAGGGAAAGGGAGGTGAGAAGGGGGTTGGTGGGAGGGGGAGAGAAGTAGGGGAAGGATGGTGAGAGGGAGGGTGGCGAGAGGTGGTGAAAAGGTATAGAGTAAGGAAAGGAGGGAGGTGAGGAGGAATAGGTTAAAGGGGAGAGGAATGCGGAAAGGGGGTGAGAGGGAAGGAGAGAGAGAAGAGGTGGTTATGTTTAGAAGAGGAGAAGGGGGGAGGTAGAGAAAAATAAAAAAGGGAGATAGGAATAGAAGGGAAGGAAAGGAAGGAAGACAAGAGAGGGAGGAAGGAGGAAAGAACAAGAGAGAAGAGGTACGGAGGAGGAAGGAAGGGAAAGAAAAAAATGTAAATAAAGAAGGAAGGATAGGGAGAGAAAAATAAAAGTCATGATATAGATGATGGAAAGAGAAGGGACACACACACACGCGCGCACACACACACACACACACACACTTTCTCGGACATGGTGTAGAGACGAGTTATTATGGTGGAAACTTAGCTCAAAGAATGGACAGTTTGATGCGTCTGTGTACCCTCAACTTAAGTTTATGGAACACCCTAACTTAGCTGCTTCATGGAGATACTTGGTGGAGAGGTGGGGAGTGTGGGGGAGAGGTGGGGAGGGTGGGGGGAGAGGTGGGAGGGTGGGGGAGAGGTGGGGAGTGTGGGGAAGAGGTGGAGGAGCTTGGGGGAAGAGGTGAGCTTGGGGAAGAGAAGGCGGAATGTGTTGAGAGTGTGGGGAGAGAAGTGAAGTAAGAGAGGAAGAAGGAGGAGAGAAGCAAGGTAGAGGGAGAGGACGTGAAAGCGTTACTAAGGGAAGGAGAAGAAAGGGGGTGGACTCTCTCTCTCTCGCGTCATCAAAATCACATTAGCACAGTACTGGGAGGGGACCCACCAACAGTTCCACCTATTGTTGGGGTCGTATGAGGGGAGAGGGAGGTGATATTCTCGAACTCCTCCTTCCTGCGTTAAATTTTACCCCTAACTGCAGGATACATCTTATTGACTCATCCCTTAACCTACGTCCTACGATATTACAGTCCTACGATATTACAGGACGCAGTAAACTAACTCCTTGTGAAGTCAACGTGTCTAGGAGTGAGTATATTGAGATTTAGAAATAAATAAAAAAATTCAACATTTTGGCCGAAAGGATTTTTTCTCATTGAGCTACAAATTAACGTGTTTAACTATACATGTTGTTTAACCAAAAAAAAAAAAATCCTCCGAACAAAAAAAGGAGACAAAACACCATTTATGAGCGCGTGCCCCCAAAAAACAAACATACATCAGTGAAGTCAGGAGAGGCGGGTATTTTGGTTAACTAAACGCAGCAAATTATATACACCTGTCTACGTATTTTGCTTTGATGTGTTATAGCGCTAATAATAATAATAATAATAATAATAATGATCACCACACACACATAATGACAACAACAATAATAACATACTCAACTTCATTCCTTAACACTGAAGGTGACAAACGAGGCGAGACACGAATCCACTTTCTCCCTTTCCACCCTGTCATCCACACGTCATCCATCACACTCAGGTAAGGTGCAGTGTACATGTAGGTACAGGTGTAGGTACAAGTGTAGGACAGGTTTAGGACAGATGTAGGTACAGGTGTAGGTGTAGGTGTAGGACAGGTTTAGGTACAAGTGTAGGTGTAGGTGTAGGACAGGTTTAGATACTAGTGGTGTAGGTGTAGGACAGGTTTAGGACAGGTTTAAGACAGGTGTAGGTACAAGTGTAGGTGTAGGACAAGTTTAGGTACAAGTGTAGGTGTAGGTGTAGGACAGGTTTAGGACAGGTTTAGGTACAGGTGTAGGTATAGGTGTAGGACAGGTTTAGGTACAGGTGTAGGACAGGTGTAGGTACAGGTTTAGGTACAGGTGTAGGACAGGTGTAGGTGTAGGTACCTGTGATGGATGGGCCGCCTAACTATACTAAATGTGGAAAAGAACGCAAAAATTAAACCAATGTTATTAGCACATCCCTCCCCCTTTCCCTCCCCCTTCCTCCCTCTTCTTCCCCCCTGCGTCCACTTGATACAAATGACGTAATCATCATCATTATCACAAGCCATATTCGTCATTGTCATTATTATCAAGAGAAAGAAAACACCTCCCTTGTCAACAGAAAGTTTGTTCGTGGGGTTGAATATTTTATCCTAATAGTGTCTTTGTGTTTCATTCATGTACTGATGGTTGGATTATTGTCATCATCAACAACAACAACAGATAATTAGTAGCTGAGTTGAGGATTATAATGATTTTTTATTTTTTTAAGTAATTACAAAGAAAACGTGTTGCTGGGGTTGATGTTTATTGTATTTTTTTATGAGTATAAATGACTAGAATTATCAATATCATCAACAGAAAATGTGTTACGGAATAGAATACTTAATGATAATGGCTGCAAAGGTGTTTCAACTCAAGCCAAGTTTTGTTTTTTACTCTGTCTATTATTAGTTGTTGATTACTTTTCTCTCTTTCTCACTTCCTCTCTTCCATTTCTTTCTAATTCTCTTTTTTTGCAGTTTTCTCTTTCTCTCTCTCTCTCTCTCTCTCTCTCTCTCTCTCTCTCTCTCTCTCATAGAAGACAAGTTCAATATAATAAGAGGTTAAAATCTCACTAAGTACTCCTGTTAGCACGACCACCAACCCGGGTATAATGGCAGTACTGTAATTACGAAGTGCTGTTTAACGGGAGGGAGAGGGGCAGGCGAGGAAGGTGGAAGAGAGGAGGGGAGGGAGGGAGGGGAGGAGAGGAAGGGAGAGGAGGTAGGTGGAAGAGAGGGGAAAGGGAGGGGAGAGGAGGGGAGGTATAGTACTGGGGTGATGCTGGGGAGGTACTATTGAGGAAGTACTAGGGTGGTGGTGAGGAAGTACTGGGGTGGTGCTGGGGTCGTACTGGGGTGGTGCTGGGGTAGTGCTGGGGTGGTGCTGGGGTAGTGCTGGGGTGGTGCTGAGGAGAAACATCACAGGTCCTCACTTAACCTCGCGCGACACTCACACACACCACCAAATGGACCAGCCAACACTATATTGTTCCGCTGACTGCTGTTCCTACTGCTGCTGCTGTTCTTACTGCTGCTGCTTCTGCTGCTGGTCTTACTGCTGGTGGTGGTGGTGGTGGTCTTCCTGCTGCTGCTGTTCTTGTTGCTGCTGCTGCTTTTACGGCTGCTGCTTATGCTGGTCTTACTGCTCCAGCTGGTGGTGGTGGTGGTCTTACTGCTGTTACTGCTGTTCTTACTGCTGTTGCTGCTGTTGTTTCGATGTGTTGTGTTGTTGTATCGTGTCTATTTCCTGCCTATGTATAGTGCTGTGAGTGCTGGTGCATTTGCTGCTGTTTCGAGAAATGTTCGAGTCGAAGCTCCGGTTACTGGTTCGTTTACTGCTGTGTTGATTACAGCCTTTACTGCTGTGACTACTGTTTCATTCTCTTGTCTGTTTCGTTCTCTTGTTGCTTCATTTGTTCTTTTATCATTGTATTGTTTACTGTTTGGCTCTGGTGTGTGTGTGTGTGTGTGTGTGTGTGTGTGGGAGGGTAAAGGAGAGAGAGAGAGAGAGAGGTTACAAATCACAAAGAGTTTGGTTGTTAATAGTTAATGCCGCGTTCACTGCTTCAGTAATTAACCCGCCTTGACGCCACACACACACACACACACACCACACACACACACCACACACACACACACACACACACACAGTTTATTATTTTTTCGTATGGATTATCAATGAATTAACCCGTAAGTATATCCATAAATATAATCTATGTTAAATACAGTTATTGAAAAAGGTTACAGTTAACATCACTATTATTAAGTTAAAATAACGCGAGCTTCATCTTAGGCGTGACTGAAGTGTAAATTATATGTTGGAAAAATTGGCTACGTGGCAACTTGTTATTTCCAGCCTCTCGCCCGGATATTGTATTTTTAATCCAGGATGATGTAAGATGTTTCTATGTTTAGTACAGACAACGGTAAAGTATTTTATTATTTTATTGTAATTCTTATCCGGCCTAATTAACGAGCGGAAGGTAGTTTTGGTTAGGTTTCATTGTGTTCAGTTTGTGAAAGGTAAATGATTTTGTTTTTGTTAATGTCTCCAACATTGTATAAATATCAATTGTACGTTTGTCATATTTAATGCGTTTATTTTATACACTAAAGAGCTCCGTAACTTCCAATAAAACTCAAAGTTAGTCAGATTAAAAAGGTTTTTATTTAATTTTATCGAGATTATTCAGATTGTTTTTATTTATTGACAAGCAAATTTTGCCCGGCCGCTCGGGTTAGGTGGACAGTGTAGTACATGATAACCTTGTTCGTTCCTCCCTCACGCGGGTAACCTCCTCCGCGGCGAGATCTGTCAGGGAAGATCTTTGGTCAACAGTGATACCGAGGAACACAACCTTGGCACCCACGTAAAGTATGTGTAAAGTTTCAGGTCTCTAACTACTGCCGTTTTGGACCTATGGTCGGGACAGACAGATACGACCTTTTACTTTTCATTATTGATGTTTTGCGGTGAATAAACTTAACAAAGTCTTCTTATGTTCTTGGTTAAGTCGACCCACTGCTTACCTCGCCTGTGTGTACATGGTAACCTGTGTGTATATGATAACTCGTGAACTCTTATTATAATTTACTGCTACCTACGTATCTATTTACCTATCGCTACGTATCTATCTACCTATCCCTACGTATCTATCTACCTATCCCTACGTATCTATCTACCCAGTGGCGGCTCGTGAAAAATAAAATGGAGGGACTGCAAGCCTCACACAACAGTAGGATACACAAATTTGACCTACCTCAGGTATGAGTTGTAGTTGATGTCCACGAATTCCCAGGGCATGGTAGTAGTGTTGGTGGTGATGGACCAGTATTAATTGAAAATAAAGTCGGCGTGTCTGGTCTTCGATGTAGCAAAATTGTTTATTACTATTTCATTAAAATCCTTTATTTCTGTTATCATTTTATTTTCAATGGATATCACTGCTAAAGCAGACAGTCTGTCATTCTGATAAACACTCATGTTAAACTGGCGTGTATATTCTTTGTTCCTGCTTGTACTGTTCTGTTGAATGGATAAAACTGGTGTAGGTCTTCCTCTTGCTTTGATTTCAGTCTTTTCATTTAATGTCAGCTGGGAAAAGTTGATGTTTTGCAAATACTTCACTCGATTTTCCATCGTCAAAGGGTAATTAAAGAAAGCACGATTTAACCACACCGTCCACACGTTGTACGAGACTGAGCTGCTTCAAGTGCGGCGGCGGCGGCGGCGATAACAGACATGAATCGTACAGCATTGACAGCAACTATGAAAGTAACTTAAATTTTGGTCTGATTTTAATGAAAATTCACTTAGCAACGTATTGAAAATAATTAAATAACATATAAAATGATATATTTGTTGGTAGTGTATTATTCAGCTGTCTCTCTAAAGGAATCATACCCCTGGCAGTGAGTGTCTGGAGGGACTGTAGCCATATGCACGAGCCGCCACTGTATCTACCTATCTCTATATATCCATCTATAGGTGTGTGTATGTCTCGTCTTCCTATCCATCTATGTACAGTATGTCTGTATGTGTCTATTTTAATGAAAAAATTCAAACTGTCAGGACAGGACTGTTTATTATTTGTCATATCAATCTTAATAATTAAACGTCTGCGTGGTTTAAATCTCCTTGCCGTCTTGTGATTGGTTGGTCGTCGGCAGCGCTAGTTTAAAAGGACTTGTTCGGTTGTTTGCGGTGCATCACCCTCATCGCCAGCTCCGTGTCAAAGGTGGTTTTTCATTGGCTAACACCTTTTATTCTCTTCGCTGATTGGTTGGTGGTTGTCGCACCTGTTTCAATAGCGCTTCTCGAGAAATAGAGGCAGGCGTAAACAATAAAAAAAAAAAATCAGTTACTCACGGGACCTTGAGGTGAGAGTATCGCTGCGTCGCGTCGTGTGATATTTTGATTGTGTTACGTGTTTCTGAAGAAATTTTATATAATTTTGACTTAGTGATTGAACTGGAGTTGTTGTATACGATTTATTGAAGAAGTGATTGAACTGGAGTTGTTGTCTACGATTTATTGAAGAAAGAAGACATCGTTACGACCAGACGTGGAGACAACCATCGATGACGGTAGGAGTTTGTGATTTAAATATTTAAATTGACTCGTTTCTCTCTGACTTAATATGGACGAGACATTTATCGTAGTTCCCGTAGACAATATAATATATTTACGTAAGTACTTATATTAGTTCGGTTACGGATAATTTAGATGATATTATAGAGAAACAAATAATTTTTTAAAAGGCGTTGGGTTAACTTCACAGTGGCGGAGTATTTTAATCCCGTTTTCTATGAGTCAAAAGATGAACTACAGTATTACAAACGGGACTTAGTGTTTTTTGTAATATTTTAGAGAATCATAGTAGTAGATTATTGTAGAATATTGTACTATTGTTCTTATATGTAAATTGTGTGTGTAGAATTGTTAATGATTTTCCCAAAGCGAGAGAAACGATATCTGTTGATCGGTGTGTGAGGCAGGCATGTTACTGGTAGGCGTACACACATTCCCACACGTACTTATACATGCATACATACTGTACAGATAAATACACGTATACATACATCCATACATACGTACATACATACATACTGTACATACATACATACTGTACATGCAGATACACATACATACATCCATACACTCACACATACACAGGTATACATACATACATACTGTACATACAGATACACATATACATACATCCATACACTCACATATACACAGGTATACATACATACATACATACATCCGCAAGCACATATACATACATACATACAAACACATATACATACATACATACATATACACACAATCACATATACATACATACATACATACATACATACACATATACAAACGCATATACTTACATACATACATACATACACACACACACGGAGAACACTAACAATATATTGCTAGGTACACACACACAGGCACGGAGATCTTTTAACTCCCAGCTCTCCAGGACTGGTACTTGAGGCCGAGTTTATGGCCGCTATAATTTTCTCAGCTGACCCTCCAACACACCGCATGTGCCCTTCTGATATTAAACTGCCCAGACGAACGAGCTTGGCCCGCCAGGGTGTCGAGTGTGAGGTGTAAGAGTGTCGAGTGTGAGGTGTAAGAGTGTCGAATGTGAGGTGTAAGTGTGTTGAGTGTCGGGTATATGTTTGTGAGGGTGTGTCGAGGTGTGGTGTTTTAGAATGTTGAGTAAGGGTGTCGAATGTGAGGCACAGATGTACAAGCTTATTGAGTGAGAGGTGTAATGGTGTCGAGTGTGAGAAATAAGGATTTTGAGTGTAAGGTTTAAAGGTGTCGACTCTGAGGTACACACACACACACACAATGATAACCAAGAATAAATTAGTGAGCATTAACCCACATTTGACGAAAAAATTAACTCCCTTCATCTCCATAAATATCTACTTGTCAGATCAGGATTGGCGGACACTTAATTAAACAAAACATAGTAAAAAATATCCTTTGTCTTGTACTACAACTCAATGTGTCAGAACCATTTGGTGGATTGTAATATAAAGGGATAAAATATAGCGTAATGCTCTGTAATAGTGGTTGAGGGTTTTAATATAGCCCAGGTTTTTCAGTGCCTTACCTGCCGTAATCATAGTAACTACAGGTAAGGTGCTCAGGTATACGTGCCGCCGCGTGAGAGAAACTCGCGCTTTCTTTTTTAACCTGTGTGTGTTCTGCACGCTTGTAAGGATACACACACGCGCGCGCTCACACACATTTATGCATAGAAGTATATGCATGCATGAACATATATACATATATTCATGTATATATATATATATATATATATATATATATATATATATATATATATATATATATATATATATATATATATATATATATATATATATATATATATATATACACGTATGTATTCTAATAAATTTACCTTCACTCGTACATACCTTCTCAGATGCTTGTGCCTACACGCACATACTAAATTTAGCCCTTAATGTGTGTGTGTGTGTGTGTGTGTGTTATATTAGACTGATTTCTTTAAGTCCTCAGGCGGTGTTTGTTTACCATTGATTTTACTTTATTTGACTTAACGTTCTCATCACATAATTGGAAAAACGTTAAAAAAATAACGTTTTACTGTGAATGAATAAACAGGAACGTACTATAATTCATCCGGGCAATTATTTGCTGTCCCGTTATTAAATAGACAAAAAGCGTAAATACTGTAATTGCAATTGTGTAATAGTGTAATTGTTTGTTTGTTTGTGTGTGTGTGTTTGTGTAATTGTTATTGGTTGTTCGACACAAAACAAGAGCAACTAATTTGTGTTTTTTTTGGGGGGGGGGGAATTGGTGTATAGTGTGTGTGTGTGTGTGTGTGAAAGAGAGAGAGAGAGAGAGAGAGAGCTTTTGTTGTTGCTTTTTTGCCTTTCCATTGAGGGATTTTTTTTAAAGTTCAACAAATACATTAATTCATGAGTTTGTGAGTTGCATTAATTTTAGTACAACGGACGCGGAGGGTTATGACATTATACTCATGGTATTAACTCATTATACTCATTGGGTTAAGTCATCATCATCACCGTCATGGGGGTTAAGTCATCATCATCGTCATGGGGGTTAAGTCATCATCATCGTCATGGGGGTTAAGTCATCATCATCGTCATGGGGGTTAAGTCATCATCATCGTCATGGGGGTTAAGTCATCATCATCGTCATGGGGGTTACAACTAACAGGATAGATAGTCAGACGTTGTTCGAGTGGCTCTTCTCGTTAGACTGGCAAACTTCTGACAGGTATTCAGGAAAACTGTATCGTTCGGTTGATCGATGTGAGACTTCGTATGTATGACCTCACGTCGGGCAAATCTTTCCTCGTTGAAAAGTTGTCGAAGAAATGGTCGCTTTCAACAATGATCTTATTGTATTTTATCATTGTTTATCATTTATATTGATTTTTGGTTAGTTTGGCATCTATATAGAAAATGGACAATGCGTAGGTTAGGTTTTGATTAATCAGTGTTTTTCGTCTCTGTTTACCAATGTTGTGGTTGTTTTTATATTTTGAAGTTTGGGCGGGGGTTAGGTTAGGTTAGGTTGTCTTGTTCTTCTTTTATTATTAGTATGAGTATTAGTATGAGTATTCGTGATGTTAAAAGTGTTGAAATAATAAACGTTGATAATACTAATGTTTTTCTCTTATTTTCAGGTAAGTGTAGTACCTGAGACGGTATCCAAACAGCGGGGAGCATTGAGTATTTACACCTGTGGGCCTTCATCCTTGTACAGGTGGGTTCATTTACATGTTCCTGCCCAGGTGAATGAGGCGTATTATCTAACATTGTATCCCGAGTACAGGTACGCACGGGAACACAGTTAGTACCCAGAGTAAGAAGTACATAGTAGAGCACAATGAACACAAAATATGTACTCTGTAAGACAGTACACAACATTGGTACACAGTCGAACACAGTACACAAACAGTACACGCTAGAACGCCTTGAGTACACAAAGAGCAGTACACAGGTGAATTCAGTATACAAGTACACAACACAATAGTGAGTGCACAGAGTAGTACACAGTAAGTACACAGTAAGTACACAGGCTACAATGAGTACACAACACAACAATGAGTAGCTACACAGGAAATAAATCTCTCCACAGTGCCAAAGGAATGTGTTATTACTGGACTCAAAATTGCCGGCGTTAAATTTTAGCGAGGAAAATTAATAGCGGGAGGAGGAAAACATGAGGACAATGACGTGGGGTATTGAGGGAGAGGGGTGGTGGTGGTGGGGGGTAAGTGGTGTAGGACTATGTGGTGGTGGGGAAGTGATGTGAGTGTGGTGGCGGTGTTGTAATGGCGTAGTGCTATGTGCTGGTTGTGGTGAAGACAGCATGTGTTGGTGGTGATGAAGGCAGCGTGTGTTGGTGGTGATGAAGGCAGCGTGTATTGGTGGTGATGAAGGCAGCGTGTATTGGTGGTGAAGACAGTGTGTATTGGTGGTGATGAAGGCAGTTGGTTGTGCTTATGAAAACAGTGAAAGGCCCCCCAGGCAGTTATGGTCAAATTAATGTATATGGGAAGGGGAGAAATCATCTTAATCTCCCATAGATCATCTTAATTCAAGCTTCTGTTCTCCCCCACCCTCCCCCTCCACTGGTATGGACTCGTGGGGTGTAATATTTAATCGTCCCTTTGCGTGTATATTTCATTTTTATGACCAACACTACAGTTAGGTAAATAATGATGCCTGCAAAGATATTTACCTGATAATAATATTGATAATGATAATAATAATATGGATTAGAGACATATCATATGAGAATAACTCTCTCTCTCTCTCTCTCTCTCTCTCTCTCACTTTATTCACAGTCTCTTTGAAGCGTTATAAACCTTCATTTTGGTCACCTCCTCATATAAGACTCTCCTCCACTCTCCTTGCGTTTTATAATTCCTTTTGACCCCCCCTCTCTCTCTCTCTCTCTCTCTCTCTCTCTCTCTCTCTCTCTCTTCATTTGTCCACTCACTCCAGCTGGTGGTTTCTGGTTTCCTTTTATTTCATTTACAACTTCCTAAATTGCATTCAGTTCTCTCCCAACCATCCCACATCCCTTCCCCCTCTCCCTTTAAACGTAGCTGGAATCCCTGTGTTTGACATCCAATCCCAAATAATTTTAGTTTCAATCCCTTTGTTTGACATCCAACCCCATGAAATTGAATAAAAACCCTTAAATTTTAACCCAAATCCCTTTGCTTGGCATCCAACCTTATTACATTAAGTTAGAATCCCTTTGCGTGACATATAACTGTCATTAAATTTAGCTTGAATCCATTTAATTACAATCTAACCTCATTCTATACAGCTGGATTTAATATTTCTTTAAATTCAACTTGTTTAAATGGTGTTGTGTACCCTTTGTTTGCCACCCGCTTCCCTTTGATGTAATTGAATACCCTTTATTTGCCATTTAACCCTTTATGTATAGGTTTGACTAACTTTCCCTGTAACCCAACCCTCTTAAACGAAGCTGACTCCCTTTATTTATCGTACAATACCCAATCTTAATTATCCAAGTCTCCTGTAATCCTTAATTCCATTTTTAACCCTTTGGATCTTAATAGCTATCAATTTATCCTATTTACTTTTCGTTCTACTTGTAATTATTGGTTTTATTTTATCCATTATTTAGCATCTGATATGTTCCTGCTCTTAATCCAGGTGTAATTCGTATTTTAATTACCCTTTTCCCTGTTTATTTATTATCTTATTCTCTTGTTCGTCGGTGTATTCTCTCCTGCGTTGGTGTCTACCTCTCTTTTGTGTTCATAAATTCTCTTTGGGGTGTGTGTGTGTGTGTGTGTGTGTGTGTGTGTGTTTTAGTCTCTTGATGTATGTATGTCTCCAGATCCTTATATGTGTATGTATCTGTGTATGTATGCATCATCCTTTGTTCTGTATTTATCCCTTTATTATCCTCCATTCTTTTCCATTCGCTATCTACGTTTTTAATCTTGTTTATTATGAACGAAAACTCTTGCTGTGAGTCGTCGTGTGATCCCCTTACCGTGGCATCCGGTCTTATTCCCGTGTTTCTCGATTCTCTTTGATGTCTCTGCAATTTCAGTGTTCATCTCTTAATCTAACTTTTTCTCGAACCAAATTTTCTTATTTTTAATTGCTTTCTTATGATATTTAATAGGCGTTTTTAATCCCTTTTCGCTGCCTAATTCTCTATTTTTAGTTGTTTTCTAATGCTATTTTTTCTGTGTTTTAATCCCCATTTTCTCTTTAATTCATTCTTTTTGTCACTTTCTAATCCTCTTTATATTATACAATCCTAATCTTTTTTTTCCACTTTCTAATCCTATTCAATGTTTTAACCCTTTTCATTTTCTAATCCCCTTTTCAAGGTTTTAAGCCCCCTTTTTTACACCCTTTAGTCTTCTTTTTCACTTTCGAATTATTTTTTACATTCATATAAAATATTTTCGCTTTTCTAATCCTCTTTTCACTCTAATCCTCTTTTTTTAACGCTTAATCCTCTTTGTTCTCATTCGATCTCTCTGCTGATCATACATTCTTACCACACCTCAGTTCTCTTTGTTCATATCTATCTCTCTCTCTCTCTCTCTCTCTCTCTCTCTCTCCGTTCTGGATCTTATCCCCTTTCTTTATCCTCTAATCCTCTTTATTCCTATCCAACACCTTTACTCCTTGACATTCAGTGGTATTTGATAACCCTTTAAATTCTCTTATTCTTTAGGTTCATTCCCTTTCCTAAACACCTTAATAGTAACAAATCTGTAATCCAATCCATCTTTTAACGTCTCTTTTTAAACCCTCTTAATTCTCATCCAATCCTTCTCTTACTCCTCTCTCTTCTCATGTTCTTTCCCTTCCCCATCCCTTCTCTCTTTCCTCCTCCCCTCTATCCAGTTTGAGAGACTCATATTCCCAATCCGCTTTGATCTTCATCCAATCCTACTCTTCCTCCTCTTCCTCCTCTTCCTCCTCCTCTTCCTCCCTCTTTGCTGACCACGTAATTCCCTTTCCTTCGTGTTCAACCCCTTTCCTGCTCCCCATAATCCTCTCTCCTCTGTGTTCAACTCCCCTGTGTGCCCCTGTCATCTTCTCCCCTATATGGATCCTCTTCTGAATCAACAATCAGTAAGCTGAGGCTAGAGTTTATTATTTATGGTGGGTTAAGGTTAGGTTAGGTTGGGGTAGGTTAGGTTAGGTTAGGTTAGGGTAGGTAGGGTAAGGTTAGGTTAGGAAGGATTAGGTTAGGTTGGATTGGTTTACGCTAGGAAGGGTTAACTTTGATTAGATTAGATTAGGAAGAGTTAAGGTTAGGTTAGTTTAGGAAGGGTTAAGGTATGGTTAGGTTAGGTTAGTTTAGGAAGGGTTAAGGTATGGTTAGGTTAGGTTAGTTTAGGAAGGGTTAAGGTATGGTTAGGTTAGTGTATTTTTTAATTTATGCCTAGTTAAGTTCTATGTCTCGCTAGGTAAGGTTGAAATGTATACCTTCACCGATGGTTTAGGATATTGTTATAGTTTAATTTTGATCCCACGTTAGTAATGCTCTCCTTAACGTTAAGTGAATGTGGTTCAGGTAGAGTCTCGGTGTGATGATGCTATTTTGGAGAGAGAGAGAGAGAGAGAGAGTTAACTCACTTATCCACCAATTTTCAAGGGTATATAGTCTTTACAGGCAACATTCTCTCTCTCTCTCTCTCTCTCTCTCTCTCTCTCTCTCTCTCTTGGTACTCATTTTTCGTTCTCCCTTTCTCTTTCCATCCCATTCCGTCATTCTTGTTTCATTTTTTTATCCATTTTGTTACCATTCTCTCTTTGTCCTTTTCTCTTATTCCCTCTTTCATATAACATTTTCGTTTCTCCTCCCCCTTTCCTTCCTTTCGCCTTCTGTCTTCTTTTCTCTTTCCCTCTCTCCATCTATCCTCCTTTATCCTTTCTTATTTCCCTCCTCCCGTCATTCTCTTCTTCTTTAGTTTTCGCCTTTTCTTGTTTTATTCTTCTTTGTTCTCTCTTATTCTCATTACCAAGGGACCAGTTAATCAATCAAAGTCCATTTATGTTTATTTTATTTTTATTTTTGGTTCGTTGTTACTTTACTAATTTATTTTTATTGTTTTTTGGTAAACATTATTATTTGCTTGTTTGTTTATTAAATTGTTTTGCTACTGACAGGTATTTTATTGTGTTTTTATTTTTATGTTAAATTTTTATTTATAATCTTTTATTTTATTTGTTTGTTATTTTATATATATTTTTTATTCATATACGTTCTTGTATTCCTTTCTTTATTCATTTACTGTATGTTGTATTATAATTCTTTATTTTTCACCTTTCTGCTTTTACTTTATTGTTTTCTTTAATTAAATCTTTATTCGTTTACGTTTTTCTGTTTTTTATTTAATTAAAACTCTATTTATTTTCATTATTTTATTATTTTTTTATTCTTTACCTTTATTCTTTTACTTTATTTCATTCTTTTCTTTATTTTTCACCTTTTATTCATTTACGTTAGCTTCACACCCCAGAGCCAATATCCCTCTTATTGGTTTACCATCCCTCTACCGTCCACACCTGTATACTCTCTTTTATCCACCTCTCCTCTTTCACCTATCACTCAGTTTCTCCATCCCCTGAGTTATTGCTTAATTCTTCACGTCTGTTATTCTGGCTTTCGTGTTGTTGTGGTGTTCATGTTGTTGTTGTTGTTGTGGTTTATTTTTATTTGTTGAGGTTGTTCGTTATTTTGGTTGTTATTCATCTTTATTTATTATTGAGATTCTGTTATTCATGTTGTTATTGACATTTTCCTATTATTCGTATTGTTATTTTTATTAATATTTATTTTGTGAAAGTTCCTGTGTAATTCCTCTTTCATTCACTTCTCCTCTACCCATCAATTTCTTTCTTGTTCACTAAATTATTTGTTATCTTTTACGTCTATTATTATTCTTTCGTTCACTGATTTAAATTTTTTTGTTAGTCCTGTTTTATTCACTCTTCTTCTCACCCTTCATCCATTTCCTCTTATTCTTCATTAATTCAGCTTCGTCTCACCATCATCGTTTACCCCCTCATCTATTTCTTCTTTTAATCCGTCCTCCTCTCTCACTCATCACTCAAGTGTCTCATTCGCTAATTTATCGACTAACTCTTCACGTCTCTCATTCGTCATTGTCACGTTCCCTCTCTCACCCCATCACTCACCCTCTTTGATTCTCTCTCTCTCTCTCTCTCTCTCTCTCTCTCTCTCTCTCTCTCTCTCTCTCTCTCTCTCTCTCTCTCATCACTCACCCTCTTTGACTCTCTCTCTCTCTCTCTATGCCTTTTGCCCCCCTACCTCTCTACGCCTGGCGATCCCCTCTGCGCCTGGCGATGCCGATTGATCACACACGTCAAATCTCCCCCGCGCGGCCCCTACAGTTTTGACACCTTGCTACCGACTACATATTGGTGTGTCATTCACGGCCAGGAAGAGAGGGAGGAAGGGAGAATAGGGAGGTAGTGAGTGGTAAGATTGCGGAGGCGGGGAAAGAAAGGGAGATGGGGTGTGGTAAGATTAAAGGGGGGGTCAGGGAAGGAAAGGGAGAAAGATGGGGTGTGGTAAGATTTATGGGGGTAAGGGAGAGAAAGAGTGGAAGAAAGGGTGAATAGGGAGGGAAGGAGTGTTAAGATTGGGGAAATGGAGGAAGGGGGTAAGGGAAGAGAAGGAAGTAGATGAATTGAGTGAGAGTGGGAGGAGAGAATGAATAAGGGAGAACAGGAAAGGAGGGAGATTAAAGTGGGTAAGGAATAGGAGGAGGGAGGCATAAGTAAAGGTTAGTAGGGAGGGAGAAGAGAGAGGGGGGATAGTGAGGTATACGATAGAAGAGAGAGAGAGAGAGAGAGAGAGAGAGAGCCTCCTTATCCCAGAAATATGTGTGTGTTTATATATTTCTTGTGGGTAAACACGTTCTTTTCAGGTCGAATATGGGAGGCAAAAAGCGGACAAACCCCAGAGCCAATCAGGTGGCGAGAATGAAGGTTGTCACTACCAGAAATGACCCAACCATTCACTTCCCCCCATACACAGTACACACACACACACATACACACACACATACACATACATACATACATGCATACACTCGCACGAATCTACTTGTTTTTTCCTCATTCTCCATCATACCTTGTTAGTCTTCTCTTCTTCTCTCTACTTCTTTTCTTCAACTTCCTTTTCACACTATTTCCCATTTTGTCCCTCTATTCCTTCGCTCTTCCCCCCCCCCCTTTCCCATTCTTTCTCCTCTGCTTCTTCTTCCTCTTCGCTTTTCCCCCATTTTCTCTTATTTCCATTCCCTTCCTTCCCTTTATTCTATTCTCTTCTCTTTTCCTTCCCCCCCCACTTGTCCTTCCACTTCTCCCTCCTTTCCCTTCTCTCTCTCTCTTTCATCCATTTACCCTTCTTTTTATGTTCCACTTTTCTTCCTCGTTTCTTCTTTCTCCCTTTCTTTCTTCTTCCTTCCTTCCTTCCTCTCTCTTCCTCTTCTCCTTCTCCCTTTCCTCCCTCGGGTACTCCAGAAAACTAGGGTGAATGTCGCAGACGTCATCTACCTTGACAGATGCTTAGTGCCAGGTGGAGTTTGGCCCAGCCTGCACGCCCCGAGAGAGAGAGAGAGAGAGAGAGAGAGAGAGAGAGAGAGTAAAGCAATAAGACACAGGAGAGCCGTCATGGGCGATGGCCGGAAGAAAAGTGAATTATTGAGTCGAAGGAGTTAAAAGGAAACGGTGAAACGTGAGGCGGGGAGAGAAACGTTTGACGGTAGTGGTGGTGGCGGTGGTGAAGTATCAGAGGTAGAGAGGACGTTTTCGGTTTTGGGGAGGAACTTTTTTATGCCGGTAGGTTTAGTGGGGAGGGGGAACGTTTTAGGGTTACAGTATGAGAAATGTTTAAGGGTTAGTCTGAAGTTGGTGTTTTTTAGTTAAGGGAAACGTTTTAGGGGTGGGATGAACGTTGTAGTGGTAGATGAATGTAATTTTTTGAGGTGTAGAGATACCGTTTTGGGGTCTAAGGGGAGAGTTTTTGGGTCTAAGGGAACATTTTTGGTACTTTTTGGGAACTTTTTCGGGTTTAAGGCAGGCAGGCAGACTTGCTTTACCCTCAGGTAGGCAAGCTGACTTGCAGGCAGTTCTTCCCTCAGGCAGGAATGCTGGCTTGCAGGCAGCCTTTACCCTCAGACAGGCAGGTTGGCATGTAAGCAGTCCTTCCAACAAGCAAAAGATCCCTCATTCTGATAGCTTGCTGGTCCTGAGTTCCTTTAAAGGACTCTCCCTTGTGATTCGGACGTCCTTGGTACGTGCGGGAATATTTGTGTCCCCTCGCGAAGGATTCAGTGGCCTGGGGTCCGTGCGGGGTGTAAATTCCCCACCACGTCGCCTTCACCACCACCAGGGAGGGGAGATGAGTCCTCTCCCTCCTCAATTGAACGTTCCTCTCTTCCCCATGCGATCAGGAGGTGGGGAGGATGTTGGCAGTATAGGGAGACTTATATGGGGAGGATAGTGGTCTGGGGGTGTAAATTCACAACCCTGTCATAAACATCACTGGAGAATGGAGATGAGTTTTCTTTCCTTCCTCGAGGAGTCAGGAGGTGGGGAGGATACTGGTAGTTGTGCCCGGGGAGGAAGTGCGGGGAGACATTTTTTGGGGGGATAGAGGGTGACACAGAAAGACATGTATTGTAGACACGGAAAACAAAATACGGACTCGCAGAAACACACACACACATACACACACACACACACACACACATACACACACACACGACAGTAGAGCACGAGTAAAAGATGAAATGATAATAAATCATCATGAAATTAGAAATAGTTTTAAGAAAATAGAGACAAAGATGACAATGAAATACAAGGGAATAAAAAATAATTAAAGAAAGTGTGATAAAGATGAAGGAATAATTAGTTAAACGTGACAGGAAATAGTTAATTATTTTTCTTGCTCACACCAAGTCTCAAGTTAGTTGACTTTAGTTGTCCCGAGGAGGAAGTTGTGAACCCATGACTTGGTGAAGGAGTTGTTGCTGACTCTCCAGAAGTTTGGTTAACACTTGACTATTTTCTTAAGTAGGCAGGTTAACACTTGACTATTTTCTCAAGTAAATGGGTTAATACTTGAGTATTTTGATAGGTAGGTTAACAATTAAGTATTTTCACAGGTAGGTAGGCTAACAGTAGGGTATTTTCTAAAGTAATTAGGTTAGATTGCTTTCATAGGACGTTAGGTTAAGGTCTGAGTACATTCTGTGACTCATGACTGGACCCGTGGGAGTGTCAATGTGTGACTCACGACTCTGGGGGAACACTTGCACAACGTGTCTAATTTGATTGGGCAGGTAGGCCTAGTCCGGGTGTTATAAAATATGCATGAGACATCTGTGCTTGTTGTCTGAAATATTCCATACGATTTTTTTTTCAATACAGGAAACTGAAGGAGAGAGGGAGGGAGAGAGAGAGAGAGAAAGAGAGAGAGAGAGAGAGAGAGAGAGAGAGAGAGAGAGAGATTTCCACAAGCAAAGTATGTTATTAAAGTATCTGTCAACAGGCAGCTCAATAAAATGTAATTAAGTGAATATTCAGAGACAATTACCTGTCATAATTCACTCAGGTGTATCATAATCCTTCGTCGGGTTCCACAGGTGTTAATTATGAAGCTCACGGCATTTCCTGTCTATGCTAATAACAATAATGACAATAGTTAATTTAAAATATTAATCGTATTAAGACTAATAGTAGTAATAATGGTAATGAAAAAAGTAAGAAACTTTACCTGCAAGACAAGAAGATAGAAATTCAGGTGTGTTTGGTGAGGAGTGATTTTTCTTACTTTAATGTAGGTATGAAATAGTACAAAAACCTCTGACATATAACAGTGTATCTAAAGATTATACCCGACACATTTCTCGCCGGATTATATACATAAATAAATATAAATATATATATATATATATATATATATATATATATATATATATATATATATATATATATATATATATATATATATATATATATATATATATATTATTATTATTATTATTATTATTATTATTATTATTATTATTATTATATTATTATTATTATTATTATTATTATTATTATGATTGTTTTATTATTATTACGTCAGGTGATCTCTCCTTCCTTCTCGGAAATACCAGGTAAAATTACAGTGTATCTGGTGTGGTATGATTTCGTACTCTATAATCCAGGTGAATTATTGCACCTCATATACATTATGCCGTAAGATATATCCCAGCGGTATGTATATATTATTAAATCAGCTGATCTCCCCCTCCTCCCCACCCCCCATACCCCATCTACCCCACCTGTCCGTCCTCCTCTACCCCCTACCTCACCTGTCCCCCTCCCCCCTTTGAGACCTCACACAAGGTAATATATCAATGCAAATTTGTAGCTACTAAGAAAATGAAGATGGATTTCGTGCACGTCGCTGCCTCAACCACCCCAACCACCATTGTTAGCGGACTTAACTCACACCTGGACCTAATTAGGGTATTGATTGTTAGTGACTTGACAAAGTAGGCGTGTTCGAGGCGTATCCATCCTGGTCCCCCTCCCATCCTAGTAATGGTAAGAATGCTCCCTTAACCCATACTAGCTTACTTAATTCTCATCCTAAAACCCAAGATGTTATTAAGTATATTGACGTTAATGTTTTCCTAATGTGATTTAATTCTCATCTTGGGTATTAATTTTTGTGTTAGTTTGAATAATTTTCTTTAATAAGTTTCAAATTCCAAAATACAGTGTTTATGAAGAGTAGTTGTGACCTCGTTAATTCCACTATGACCAAATTTTGACCCTAAAAGGCCTATTTCGTTAGTATTTTACCCATTAAATTTAAGTTATATAAATTTGGTCTTAACTCCAACATGATAAAATGTTCACCTAAAAAAAAGGAGAAAAAAATGACAAATTCCAGTATGATTCATTTTTATTGAGAGATTTTGATGAGTTTTATTAGTTTTGTTGACCACGTGACACGGGAGAGGTCGTGAGAGAGTATTGTTACCTCATCTGGATTATATTTGTTCAAGCTTAGGATATTGTTGAGTTATACCGGTATATTTATCTCTTTTTTTGAGGGAGATGGGGTGTGCGTTGGTTAGTTTAATACCTGGTTTTATTGATTTGACTGATGTAGTGCATGTTTTTCGTGTTTGAGAGGGATAGTGTTTCAAGGGGAATTACTAATTTCTGAATATTCTTGTTAGATTAAATTTTTAGGTGTCTTGTCTGTCTGTCACACTCCTCATTTTCTGTTTTCTTGATTGGTGTTCGGAGTAACTAATTCAATATACCACAGTCCTAATAGATTCTAGTCTTGATATATACCAGTCATAATAGACACCGGTCATAATAGACACCGGTCATAATAGATCCCAGTCATCCAAATAGACCCCAACCTAATTTAACCATTATTTTCAGGGTCCAGTTCTAATCGCCCCCAGATTACCTAACCGAGTCCCGACCCTAATGAATCCCAATATTAATGGTTTAGTTCGGTTTTAAGGGCTGTGACCCATTAGACTTGTACCCAGTGTTCGCTATTGGACAGATGGAGGGAGGGAGGGGGGGGCGTTTACATGTTTTAGGTAATAGTGGCCACGGACCATTGATGCCAACGGGTAATTACCAATCTGGCAGGTGACACGGGGAAACTGCCGTTAATTGGACAGGTGATTTAGTTGGGCAGGTAACGCTTTAGACTAATGGCAGGTGGGAGGTAGGTGAGTTAGGGAGGGGAGGCTGGGTGCATGACCGTCAGTTTGCATTGTAAGTCTGATATATATCTTGCCGGAGGAAACAATTGGTGGTTAGTGAAGCAAGGGTGATTAAGGCTTCAGGTAGAACCAGGTAAATTCGCGTGACCTTAGGTGAATTCAGGTGGCTCCAGGGGCTTAGTTGATCAAGTAAACTTATAATACAAAAAGTTGATTACAGCTGTGTGTGTGTGTGTGTGTGCTTGCTTGCTTGCTTGCTTACGTGTAGTACAGAGACATACGACCTCATCTCTTCACACAGGCTCCTGTGAGATATATCCTGAAATTCCATAATGAAAAGACTCCCGCCTCCCCTCACCAACCCCTTCCACATCCTCCCCACCTTTCTCACTTTCCCTCCTCTCCCCTCACCAACTCCCTCCCACATCCTCCCCACCTCTCTCACCTCCCCCTCTCCCCTCACCAACTCCCTTCCACATCCTCCCCACCTCTCTCCACATCCTCCCACCTCTCCCTCACCTTCCACATCCTCCCACCTCTCTCACCTCCCCCGTCTCCCCTCACCAGCCTCCTCCCCATCCCTCCCCCCTAACCCCTTATATGTGTATCCATGTACATTTTGGGGGGATTTATTAAAGGGGTTAGTTAACTAAAGCTTGATTAATTAGAGTAATTATTTACGGTGGCCAACAAAAGAGGTGGATGCGTCAATAGGGAGTTAATTAGAATAAATGGACAGTGTTTTGTGGTATTGTTATGAGGCCGCCATGAGAGCTGAATGAGGGTTAAGGTTATTTATGAGACTTAATCAATGGACTGCCTGCTGTAAATTACCTCCTAATAAACCTTCCTGGAAAAAATAACAACAACAGCTTGAATAATGTTGGTGTGGTATTTTTTTATTCTTTTTTTATTTTATTTTTTTATTTTTGTGTGTGTGTGTTTTGGTGCGTCGTCTTCTTTTTCTTTCCATTCTTATTTTATCTTCTTAATCTTCTATCCATTCTTCTAATTCCACTGCCTATTATTCTATCCCTTAATCTTTTGTTTCCATGTCTTGTTCTATTACTTCTTCCGTCACTTCTTATTCTTCTCTTCTTCTATGTCTAGTTTTTAATCTTCGTTTCCTTTCCTATCATCTCAGGTAACGTTCCATTTTCCCTCAAGTCTAAGGTTATGTCCTCACAGTTGTTGGTCTGTAAACACGGCTGGTTGAGACCATAGAATTGGATAGGAGAGAGAGAGGTTTTTGTGTGGTCTTTATCTATATAGACTTAAAAACATATAGTCCAACACTCTCTCTCTCTCTCTCTCTCTCTCTCTCTCTCTCTCTTGCATATACACGTCAGAGAGAACCTCCATACATACATACATACATACAAACACACACTCTTAAAAAAGAATATGGTAATCGTTAAGGACGTGAATATAAACCGTATGGAGTATTACCTCAGAGTCTGTAACACAACCTGGAAGTAACATAGTAAGATTTTATGTCAAAACCTTCGTGTTAGCGACGGGTGTTTGTCGAGGGGGTCGCTATGTTTACATTGTATCAGCTGATCGACCGACCACGTGGGGAAATTCAATCGAGACTTGTTTTCCTTTCATCCGGGTTATGGTGAGGAGGGGGGGGTGGGTAGGGACCTGAAGGAAGTGACCAGTGAGTTAGGGCTAAAAGATGGGACCTAGACTTGAATATGGGTCAGGGGATTTTATTATATCTTTTTAAGTTTTATTTATTTGTTTATTTGTATTGTGTGAAACGGCGCTGGGTAAGTAAGGTGGTTGTTTCGGAGTATTTGTTGTGAGAAGGGAAGTATCAGGGCCTTGTTATGAGAGGGAAGTATTAGGGCCTTGTTATGAGAGGGAAGTATTAGGGCCTTGTTATGAGAGGGAAGTATTAGGGGTTTGTTATGAGAGGGAAGTACCGGGCCTTGTTATGGAAGGGAAGTACCGGGCCTTGTTATGGAAGGGAAGTACCGGGCCTTGTTATGGAAGGGAAGTACCGGGCCTTGTTATGGAAGGGAAGTATCTGGGCCCTGTTATGGAAGGGAAGTACAATAGAAGAACATATTTATTGCGTTGTCCATGGAAGATTTAAGACAAACAACATCAAAAGAAAACAAAAATACGAGGAAACTAAGACTATGTGTTTGTTTTGTTTGTTTTTCTACAGTGTTTTTTACTTTGACTCCCTAAAATTCGAACAGGAACAGACACCAGACCTCAAAAAATAGTATAGTCTTCCTGGAATGAGGTACACACACACACACGCACACACACACACACACACACACACGCACACACACACACACACACATTCACACACAGGTGATAGTTGTGGTGGGTGGGTAGTGGTTTGGGTGAGAGGTGGTGCGTGGGCGGTGATGGGTGTGTGGATAGTGATGGGCTGGCGGTGATGGGTGGTTGGGAGGTGTTGGGTGGGCGGTGGTGGGCGGGTGGTAGAATAATGACCCTACCTGTGTTATTCCCAACACATCACAATGATGGCTGTGAACAATTACCCAGCACGGTTAGGGGCTAGAGATTCCTGCCCTCCAACACACACACACACACACAACACACACAACACACACACGCACACACAACACACACACACAACAAAAACCTTTATGATATGGATCTCAATAGACAAATGACGATTTTTTGATGTTCTTTTGTATCGAACGAATAGGAAAAAGAAGGTAATTTTTCCCTCAGTTTACACAAGTAATGTTGGTAGTTCTTTTTATTCTTATAAACGAATAGAATTTTATACCTTTCTTTTATTGTAAATGGGCAGCAAAGTGTGACCTGGAATTTAATGATTTTTAAAATGAATAACTGGAATTTTTCAGAGTTTTTGAAGGACTTTTTTATATATAACAGAGTTTTGAGTGCGGCTTCTTTGTAAATTTATTGATTGCTTTTTAGATGGTTCAATTTTGTAGAAGAGAAAAAATGACTCGCCGTGGTTTTAATGGCTTGTGTGGCATTGTCTGCTAATATGTATTCACAAGACTCGCTTTTTAATTTTTTATGCGAGGTAAATTACGTATGGGTGAGGGAAACGTTTAAGAAAAGGCCAGTTTTATTTTTTATTGTATTTTGTTATTATTATTATTATTATTATTATTATTATTATTATTATTATTATTATTATTATTATTATTATTATTAGGTGCTGGTGGGCTCGTGCAGGTGGAGGAGGAGGTAGGTGGGTGGGGACAGATGGGTACACGTGGAGGACGAGGTGGGTGGGTGGGTGCTGATGGAGGTGAAGGAGGGTGGGTGGATGGTTGGGTGGGTTGGTTCAAGTGGAGGAGGAGGGACTAGGTGAGTCTGTGGGTGGGTTGATACAGGTGGAGGAGGGAGGTAGTGGAGGGGTGGGTGGAGAGGTTCGCCAGCCATAAGCGACTGGCAGTGCACGCGACCCGGGAGTGTGCGGGTAATTGTCGTGTTTGTGTCGGCAGGGAGCGTTGGCGGGGCGTGATGGGCCTCTGTTTACGACGTCCTACCACAGCTGCAACAAGTGGTGGTGGTGGTAGTAGTAGTAGTGAGCTTGTTGGTGGTAGTGGTGGTTTTGTGGTCGACTCTGCTCCCATCATGACTCTAGGAGGGAGGGATGGTGGGGAGGAGAGAGAGATGAGGTGAATGCAACAAGTAAAGGTGTTAGTTGTAGTATTAGGGTGGTGGTGATGTTGTTGTTCTAGACAAGAGGGATGTTGATAGGGAGGGAGGAAGGGATACAACAAATTGATGTGGTAGTTGATGTAATAAGCTTGTTGTTGGTGATTGAGGTATGGGCGATCATTATTACAGCTAAGAGATGGAAGGGAGAGAAAGGGCGGTAGGGAGACCTGTAGGGTGATGATATAACACCTTTAGGATATTGGTATTTTTTATTTGAGTATGGTGATTGAACCTTTTGGGAACGACTTTGACAGGATGTTGATGTAATACTTTTTAGAATGATGGCATAATACCTTCTATGATTCTCAGTGCCTTAAATATACTCAAGTTATTACACGAGAACGATGATTCAACATATTAGGACCGATTGCTCAACAGATTGATAATAATAAAACACCTTCCTGATGATAATATTAATCACTTGAAGGTGACAGTTTAACTCTTTAAGGATAATACCTTCAGCCATCATCTTCAAAGGGTTAATTTCACTCAACATCACTCAAGTCGGATAGTCATTTATTGCCTCGTCTTCCGAGAATCAGGAGTGAAGTAAAGATTACAGGAATTTTTTTCATAAGCTGATGTATCTTTGAGGATCCGATAACCGTAATCTCAAAAGATGTTAAGGTGTATATTCTTCTTAAATTAATATGTAGGGACGTACTTAATTGGCTCATTTAGGTAACAACACAAAAGTAACGTTAAAAAGGAAACCAGAATGATATAGTTACTTTCCCTTAATCATATACGGCTACATATCAAAAGGACATGGGTGAAAAATTTCTCAAAGATTCGTAAGGTGAATATTTCTCGTAAATAAAGATATAAGAACGCATCTAAATGGTTCACTTAGGATACAGCACCAAAATGATGTTGAGAATGGAGTCAAAATAATACTGTGACTATACTGTTCTTCTGTACGTTTATTTGTTAAGAGTAAATGGATAAAATAAACTGGAGGATATTTGTGAATTTCGAGGCTGAGATATTTCGAGGAGCAAGATTACTCTCGGGTGGACAAGTACAAGGGGCCGTAAACCTAGACAGTAATGACTCAAAACAATGGTTATTGAACTCGTTTGAGATCTTGTTGTGATATATCTTCAGACTAAGTTTGGTTTTAATGTGTTAAATCAGGCGTTCGGTTTTGGCTAGGTATTATATGTGTGTGTGTGTGTGTGTGTGTGTGTGTGTGTGTAGATAAGATGTTTCAAGTCTGTCTACGAGTAAAAACAAAAATAATGTGAACTTTAAACTTCTGAACTTAAGTATAAAATGCCAGGTGTACGATATAGATTTACACACACACACACACACACGAACGGACGGACAGACTGACTGACTACTGCCAACAAAACTAAAGGTATTAAAAAAGAACTACAGTACAAAAATAAAAGTAACTTTAACTACTGCCAACAAACTTATGACATTTTTAAAAGAACAAGAAGAGAATAGACATTTACTCCTGTCTTCAAAACTTTAAAGGAATTTTTACGACAAAAAAGAGGGAAGACATTTATTTTAGACATTTTTTAAAACAACAAAAAGAGAAAAGACATTTATTCAAGACATTATTTAAAACAACAGAAAGATAGAAGACATTTATTTAAGACATTATTTAAAACAACAGAAAGAGAGAAGACATTTATTACTACCAACAAACTTCAGACATTTTTAAAGCTTTAGGGTTCACGGGTTTTGCTTAAAGAAAGAAAGAAAAAATTAACATGTTATACTGAAAGCTGACAAGGATCGCCCCTTCTTGTTGCAGGATCATTTGCATGTATTTTAACGTAACGATGAAAACAAATTCCTGGCCTTCTTGTTTTACTACAGCCTGATTCTCCCTTCTTTCTCCTCCTCCCTCTTGCTCTTTCCTCTTCTCCTCCCCTTCCTCCTTTTTTCGTTCTCCTTTCTTTCCTCCCATTTATCTCCTTACTTCCTTTCTTCTCTCTCCCTCTCATTTCTTCCTCTCTCCCCTCCCCTTTCCTTCTTATTCCATTTCTTCCCTCCCGTCCTCCCCTTTCTCTTCCTCTTTCTCCCTCCCTCCCCTCCTTTTTCTCCCTCCCATCTCCTCCTTCTCCCCATCTCCTCATTCCCCTTTCTCCTCCTTCCTTACCCCACCTCCACATCCTCCTATCCCACCCTGAAACTTTTGACTTCCTGCATGGAATTAAATACCAAATTCTCTATATAACTAAAGTTAAGTGAAATAATGAAACTTTTTGTTTTAATGTTGTCTCTTCCTTCCTCTTAAGGTGCTCTAATTTTTGTGTCAAGGAGGAGCGATTATGTGTGTATGTGGGGGGAGGTTGGGTGGGTCGGTGGGTGGGTGGGTTGTTTTTGTGTGTTTTGGTGTTTTGTATACTGGTTACTCTTGTTTGGATAATGTGTGTACCGGTGTAACAGGCCAAATTATTATACCCCGGGTATAAACTGGTCCAGGCCAGATCCCACCTCGGGGGTTAAATTGGCTAAGGCTGTTTTACACTCCCCCCAGGCCAGAGTACAGCATTTACTATTAATACGACCTAACTTATTATCTCCTCCTCCTCCCTCTCATTATTATTATTATTATTATTATTATTATTTGCTAATTTTCGCTTTTTTACGCGGTTACTAATATGTAAGTAAATTCGTATTCACCTCAATAAAATGTCACCCAACCCAACCCAACCTTTCCTAATCTAACCTAACCTAACTTAATCAAGCCCCTCGGGTATCAACTTAACCTTAGGTGGCCTGGGGTTTCAATTGGTACCCTGTGAGGATCAACTGAACTTTTGGCACCCTGGGGTATCAATTTAACTTGAGGCACCCTGTGGGGGAGCAACTAAAGTTTAGACGCATGTTATTTTCCGCTGTAATTTTTAGGTAAATTGCAGGAAGGAAAGTAATTCTTGTCTGTAACTTTATTTAATAACTTTCGCATTCGCTGTGTTTTTGTAAGTAATTTTTGAGGTGAGATGCAGGGGAAACGATTGGAAAATACTTAAATTTTTACTTTTATACAATTTGTCCTGGATGTTTATAAGTGACTTGCGTGTAATTAAGAAATTTTAATACTCAACCATATTTGAAAACCCTCTTTGGCTATACTCATATAAGTAATCTCAGTAGTATTCAACTAGAAACCTCTCTCGCCCGCTATACTTATATAAGTAAGCTGTAGTGAGCTGGAGGGGAAATTAATGAGAATTTAATCGTCGTAGATGGTGGAAAAAAAAAAACTGATACTCACCAAAGTGATCCGTGATGATGGTGCGGGTAGTGGTGTTAACGGCTTGGTCTTAATGGCGTCAAGGAAGGGTCTTGGATACGCTTTCCTTTAATGAATTAACTCCTGTGAGGCTGGAGATTGGTTGATTGGGTGGTATAAAGGATTAGATGTTTTAATATATGTGGTTGATTGGGTGGTATAAAGGAGTAGATGTTTTAATATATGTGGTTGATTGGGTGGTATAAAGGAGTAGATGTTTTAATATATGTGGTTGATTGGGTGGTATAAAGGAGTAGATGTTTTAATATATGTGGTTGATTGGGTGGTATAAAGGAGTAGATGTTTTAATATATGTGGTTGATTGGTGGTATAAAGGAGTAGATGTTTTAATATATGTGGTTGATTGGTGGTATAAAGGAGTAGATGTTTTAATATATGTGGTTGATTGGTGGTATAAAGGAGTAGATGTTTTAATATATGTGGTTGATTGGGTGGTATAAAGGATTAGATGTTTTAATATATGTGGTTGATTGGTGGTATAAAGGATTAGATGTTTTAATATATGTGGTTGATTGGTGGTATAAAGGAGTAGATGTTTTAATATATGTGGTTGATTGGTGGTATAAAGGAGTAGATGTTTTAATATATGTGGTTGATTGGTGGTATAAAGGATTGGATGTTTTAATGTCTGTAATTGATTATGTGGTGTAAATATACATCTATCTGTCTGTCTCTCTTTTTCTTTCCTCCTGTCTGTATTTCTCTCTGTCTCTGTATTTCTCTGTTTCTCTCTCCCTTTATCTCTCTCTCTCACACACTCCCTCTCCCTCGGCAGTACCCGCACGCCTGGTGACGGGAGGTTGGTCTTGAATTAATACTGGAAATGAAACAAGCTCGCCATGGAGACTTTGCGTGTTTTAATTGTTGTTTCTGGGAAAACTCATTTCCACCGCTGGTGTTGCTGGGAATTGACGGGCGGCTGTCTAGACCAGGCCTGGGTGAGGGAAGAAGAGGGAGGGTGAGGGAGAAGAGGACGAGAAAGACGAAGAGAAGGAAGGAAGGAGGAACGGAAAGAAGGTCGAAGAGAGGGAGAACCAAGAAGGAAAGAAAGACGGGGAATGGGAAGGATGAGAGGGGGATTAATAAAAAAATAGATAAAGGAGAGGAAGAGAAGGTTAAAGAGAGAGAGAGAGAGAGGAATGGAAAGATGAAGACAAGAAGAGAGCAAAGGGAGGGAAGGAGGGAGAGGTAAAGTAAGAAAAGGAAGGGGGAGAGAGGACAGGAAACAGAGATGAGAATGGAAGTAGGGGGAAAGGAAAGAACAGAAGAGGTAGTGAAAGTACAAGAATAGAGAAAGGGAGAGAGAATGGATGAGGGGAGAAATAGGGAAAATAATGTATGTCTGTTCCACACTCCTCTTCCTTTTGTAGAGGAGGGGGGGGGGGAGAGGAGAGAAGGGATAGCGGAAAAGGTATAGAGAGAAAGAGAGAGAGAGGGGGGGGCAGCAATGTTTGAGTGATCATTAATTCAGTAGGTCATGGGAGGTCAAGAGGAGTGACCTAATGGGTTGACCTTGATGTTGTTGCGGTCACAAAACTTGAGACAGTAAAAAAAGAAATACCTTGAGAACACAACAAAACCTCACGAGGAAAGAAAGTTTTATGCGTGTCTGTCTGTCTAAGGATGGCAGGTACATCGCGCACGAGAGACTAGGAGTGTGTGTCTGTCTGTCATTTTTGTTTGGCTGTCTGTCTGAGTCGTTTTCTTTCTTCTTACCACGACCTAAAGGTTTAGGTGTGAATGAGAGAGAGAGAGAGAGAGAGATGGTAGTGATGTGTCCGTCCATGACGAATTTGATTTCCGCTTGATAACTTTGCTATAGTCTCAAATAAAGTGATTTTCGTTTTGGTGTGAAAGTGTATTATTAACAGGGGGTCCTTGTGAGGGGAAGGGGGGGTGGACGTGTTGGTAACTTAAGGGGGTTGCTATTACTAGTCCATCCAAATGGGTGGGGGGGTCGAGTTACTAGCCTATAGGGTGGGTAGTTGCTCCTAGCTGAAGGGGTGTGGTTGATTCATTCTGGTGGGGAGATTGACTACACCATAACTCATCTTACAAGGGAACATGCATTCTCCCCACTGGGTTCTTATCAAGTGGGGGTGATTAAATTCTCCTTAATGTTCAGTGCACCCATTGGACTCATTCCAGGGTGGGGGAGGGGTGGGAAGGGGAGATGACTTTGGGCAACAATTTAACCTCCCCGCTGCGAGTGTTGCGGGCAGTTTAGCCTCTGGGTCGCTCGTGGTGTTAAGTTGCAAGTTGATTACGATCACAAGACAAGTTGATGGCGGAGTTGCAAAGTGCAGTTGCAGACGGGAAGTTGCTGCCAATTTAGTTAGCATTTACCTGTTCTTCAGAGGCTGCCGGCCGCAAGTTTGCTCGTCCTGGTGGGGAGAGGGAGTGGGGACTGGAGAGAAGCGAGGCGAGGAGGAGGGAGATGGGAAGTGGAGAGGAAGGTGAGGAGGGAGATGGAGACAGCGGAAGGAAGGGTGAGAAGTGAGGATTAAGGTAGGAGGAAGAGTCTACACATTGGGGAACTTGAGGAGGGGATGGGGGGGGGAGGGAAGGAGGTTGGTGACGAGGAGGAGGAGGGTGGAGAAGGAAGAGGAAGTAGGGAGGATGTGGAAGGAGGAAAAAACATAATATTAGCAATAGAATGAAGAGAAAGAGGAGGAATAAGAGTAGAAGTTAAAAGTAAAAGCAAGAGGAGGAGGAGGAAGAATTCATTTAATGGTCTTGTTGAAGTTAATGGTATTGTTTAAGTAATTGGTCTTGTTGAAGTTAATGGTCTTGTTGAAGCAATTGGCCATGTTGAAGAAATGGTCTTGCTGGACTTAAAGAGCCGTATTGACCAATGTTGGATTTCAAATGGCCCTGGTACAGGTCTTGCCGCCGTTGCAGGTGTTGTTTTTCCCAGGTTAATTTCGTTACCTGTGTACCGTTGCAACAGGTGTTCGTGGTGGGATGACTCGAGCCAAAATGTTACCTGCAGTTGACTGAATAATTAAACCCATGACACACCTGCACTGAAAACAAACTGATTACCTGCATTATTTTAGCCCTTAACGAAATGCAGTTCACTGAATTATTATTTTTATTTGTGATTGTAATTATTGTGAATTGCTGCCCGATAAGGTAATTTTGTGATGAAAACGAGCGGATTGTTGTGTAATAAAGATTTCTAATTAAGGTGTATTGTAGTCTGTTAGAGATTAAATGAAATTATATTGATTTGTTTTCTAATTGAAGTTTTGATTGAAATTATACTAGGTGAATTTTAGCCTAAGCTTGTAAATGTTATAAAAATTATAGTAAATTGTAGACTATCAAAATTTATTGAAATAAAACTAGAGGCAATTTTATTCAAAGTTTTTAAATATGACTAAATTATGGTGAAGTCCATCCTAATAAAAACAAATATTATCGAATTGTAGTGTAATGAGGAGTTCAGATTAAAATTGTGATGTAATCAAAGGATGATTGAAATTAAAATTTGATGAAATTTAGTTATATAAATATTTTGGTTAGTATTACAGTAAATTTTTTTCCTCAAAATATTTAATAAAAATTATGCTTATTTGTTTCCTCATTAAAAAATTTATGTCCAAAGTTATGATGAACTGCTGAAAATGGGTTTAGTTTTATTTGAAATATAAGAAAATGTTAAGTATTTTATATTTTTTGCTGCCATTTACTTAATAACCTTGACTTTTACAACTGCAGTAAACAAATAAAATCTTGGAAGTAGAACTACAGTTTACTGGATAAATTTTTGGCTGTAGAATTTAATCCCTGCAAATACCCGGCCACATAGAGTTCTCAAATTACTGAATAAATTCTTACTTATATAACTGCAACCTGAATAAATTCCGTCCTTAATTAACTCCCCAGTTTCCAATACTGATTTAACATGACATGTATCTGCACACTTTCTTTTCCGGGTCACTTATTATTATTTTTTTTTTGTCGTTTTATAAGAACAAGGAAAAATTTGACAGTTTATTCTGAGTTTTTTTCTTGTTCAAAAGTCAGAAGTAAATATATTTTCAATTCATATTTATTCTGTTTATTCTGGATACATAATGTAAGTTTACACCGTGGAGAAAATTTGTGTTCTGTCGTGTTTTATTTTAGTTGGGGATAAATATTTGAGTAGGAGTTTTATTTAATTTATTTTTTTTTTACCTTTGGGGGGGAGGGGGGTTATTTGTGAAAGGTGAGATGACTTTCCTTGCATTCTCTCTGTCTGTCTGTTTGTTTGATAGTCTCTCTTGTCTGTGTCGGGTTTCTAACACACACACACACACACACGTTTTTTCTCCCTCCTATTTATCAAGTGAGGCAGGTTTCGAACTCTCTCCCTCCCTCTCTCCTGGGTACGCCCCGGCAGGGTAGGGTCTGGTAGAAATGAGAAATGCCTGTGTGTTTGTTTGTGTAATTATCCCGGCTGGTTCGACGCTAACTTCATCACAACTAATTTTGAGCATGTGTGTGTGTGTGTGTGTGTGTTTTCTCTCGCCGTCAACTGCTCTGTGTGTGTGTGTGGTAAGGGACAGTAGCGAAGAAAATTACCTTTCTGCATTTTTTAACAGGTGTTAGTAGGAAAAATCTATCGGTTTTGTGCTTATTAAAAGCAATGTAATTAATATTAATTGTTTTCACTTATAAAATTAATTTGTAAGGATTATAATTTTTTCACTAATTAAAAGACAATTGTATATAAAGAAAATTATACTGAGCGAGCGGTTAAGTCGTCAACCCTGATGACGGGTTGAAGGTACAGGAGACTTCTTGCATGCATGATTCTGCCACCAGCTCCCTGTTGCACATATTTACATGCAGGTTGCAGCTTCCTCCTCCTCAGGGATGTTGGGTTTAGTTTGTCGAAGGTGTGCCTGTTCCTGAATACATGTTTTTTAAACAAGGATTTCCTCTTGAATTCGATTTTGCGAGTGTGGGGGAATTCTGTGAGTGTCGGGGGATTTAGATGTGAGTTTTGTGAGTGTGGGGGACTTTTGTGCGTGTTGGGGAATGTTAGTTTACGAATGTGATGCAGTTTTGTGAGTTGGGGGATTTTGTGATTGTTAGTGGGGATTTTGTGACTGTTGGAGGATTTAGAAGTGAGTTTTACGGGATTTTCTGAGAGTTAGGGGGGATTTAGAGGTGAGTTTTACGAGTGTGTCACCAGTTTAGTTGATGTACTCAGGCATATGTTACTAACAATCTTCAGCGTGATAGACCTTTGTCATTTACTTTAGTGTGTGTGATAAATACACCATAATAAGTACTTGGGGTAAGTAAATGAGACTTAATTACTCAGGTGTGTGATTGTTGAGGTGTGAGGAAGGTTGTATCGAGTCGTTAGTCGCTAGGTGTTTAATAACAATACTATTAGCGTGTCTGAGTAATTTAGTAAGTGATAAGATGATTTTTTTCATTACCGCGAACGTGATACAGTTATGTTTATGACTTAATATGTGTGATAAGTGTTGCTAAGTGTATCTTGATATCTTTTAAGTGTCTAGGGTGCAGATAGAGTTTATCTTTATTACGTAGTTTGTGAAGACTGTTGTGAACACTTGATCGTGTAATGGACGTGTTTAATCAGGTACAATGTGTGTGTTTGTGGTGGGATTATTAAACCCTTTCAATACCATGCTTTAACCCAGCCCTTTGAATACAATGTTTGAAACGTTTAAATACAATGTTTATGTGTTAACCCTCGACCTAACCTAACCTAACCCAACCCTCGACCTAACCTAACCCAACCCTCGACCTAACCTAACTTACCCTTACCTAACCAGGCATAGTCAACCAAGTCAGATAAGTCAGTCCTTGGGTAGTTTAAGTTAGGTTTGGTTAGATTAGGTTGGGTTAAGTTAGAGTTTGTTAGGTTAGGTTTGGTTTGGTTAGATTAGGTTGGGTTAAGTTAGAGTTTGTTAGGTTAGGTTAGGTTTGGTTTGGTTAGATTAGGTTGGGTTAAGTTAGAGTTTGTTAGGTTAGGTTTGGTTTGGTTGGGTTAAGTTAGAGTTTGTTAGGTTAGATTGTTACGTAGCGTTTGCTTTAAAAATATATGTTGGTTTAGTTAATCAATTTGTATTATTTCTGTACCGTATAACAAATAGCTTAGCGGTACAACACAGAGCCAGATTACAAGTTGAGGCACCAAATTATGATCCTGCTAATTAGTGGAAATACCTGGACCTACCTGCTCTTGTTACTGAATAAATAATGTGATTTTTATTCATGATTTCTTGTTTATCTAGAGTTGTAGTTATACGAGTCGCTTGTGTAGAATGTAGGAATAACGCACTCTTGGTTTAATGTATTTATCGTTGTATTTAGATTGTGGGAATAAACGCACTCTCGATTTTATATTAAGAGTTCGTGACAAGACTTATCTTAGTCTCCAGAGTGCGTGGTTGTATAATTGTGTAATTCATATCGGAGGGAATAATATTTTTCTTGGTAAGCTACAGTAACTGTGTACATGAATCTTCAGAGACGTGTGTGTGTGTGTGTTTTACGTAACATGAATTCTAATTTCCATGGCTACACGATTCACTCTCTTATGTGAATCACTATAATTCACTATGATTTTTGCGTTTACTATTAAGCCCTGAATCACCTCTTTCCTAGATTCATATTTCTTATGGCTAGTTCAGGAATTTAGGTATGTAGTTTATTAAATTAATTCTTTTGTTAGTTGTTGAGATATTAAGTCGTAATTTACCTTCTGTTAACCATATAATGAATATCTTGGAATCGAGGAGCCGTGAAGAGAGAATTTCAATCTACATGGTGACTTGATTCATTCTCATATACATAAGTCATCAAGCTTAGGCTATGAAAAATTGGTCAAGTGTACAGTACAGGAACTCTCTCTCTCTCTCTCTCTCTCTCTCTCTCTCTCTCTCTCTCTCTCTCTCTCTCTCTCTCTCTCTCTCCTACACGTCGACAAAAACGGCCATTAAACGCTGCCTCTCTCTTTATCGTACGACTAAACACATTTTTTTTTCTCTTAAAGGCGGCCTCGTTACATTTTTCATTAAGGCTAATTTTCTCTGGTATTCACACTCAGCCGCCTCCTTTACCTGCTGTTGCAATGTTTACTTTTCTCCCACTCGCTCCTGGGAGACGCCCGGCCATATTGTTGACTTTGCCGCGGCTTTTGGACACATCGCCGCCGTTTCCGTAGGCTGCTTCTCTGGTTTGTGAGCTTGTGTGGTGGTGGTGGTGGTGGTGATGTGTTGGTAGTGGGATGGTGATGATTGTGGTAGTATGGTGGTGGTTGTGAGGGATGGTGTGTTTGTAGTGGTAGTGGGGTGGTGGTTGTGGTAGCATGGTGGTGGTGTAGTTGATGTGTTTGTGGTGGTAGTTTTGGTTGGTGTTGGTTGTGGTGGCGTTTGAGTGGTGAGGTAGTGGTGGTAATGGTAGGGTTGGGATGGTACAGGTGGGGCGGTATGCTAATGTTAGTGTTGCGAGTTTCAGTGAGTTAGAGCAGCAGCAGTGTTGTGAGGTGTAACACTATTTTATAAACTCGTAAAAGTATTTCATTCCGGGTGAGCTTTAAGCGTCCTGGTTATCGCTGTGAATTTAGTGATACAGTATGGTGATTATTTTCTTGTCGTGGGATATGTTTGTGGGAACGCTCTTGGACACGATTATGAGTTGGTTTGTGAGTTGAAGTGATGCTGTGTGTTGACTCATAAATTTGTGAAGTTTTGTCACGAGATTTTTTTCCCCTCTTCTTTTTCTTCCTTGTTCTCCCAACCTTCCTCCTTTCACCATACCCCCTTCCCCCTTCCTTCCCTCTCTTCCACACCTTTCCTGCCTATCTCTATGTCCCCCTCCCTCCTTCTTTTAACAGCACCCCGCTCCTCTTCCTCTTCCCCTTTTCTGTTTCCTTCTTCCTTCTTCCTCATCTCCCCATCCTTCTTTCTCTCCTTCTTTTCCTTTCTTCCTTGCATCTCCTTCCCTTTACTCCCTCCCTTTCACTTCCTTAGCTCCCTCTCTCCTTACTAAATCCAAAGCCGCCCATGTGATTTTTGGTGCTCCATTTTCGTCAACAAGAAAGGACTCCCTCTTCCTAGACTCCCTCCCCTTTCTTTCCCCTCATCTCGTAGTCCCCCTCCCTTCCTCTTCTAGTCCCCCCTCCATCTCTCACCCCATCCAGAATCCAAAAAGTGGGACATTTATATTTTTTTTAGCTGATGGGTTGTGCGTCCTTAAAAGATCCCCCCCTTTCTCCTCCTTTTCCACATCCACCCTACTTCTTTCTCCTTTTCTCCTCTTTTTCTCTTCTTCTACCCCACCCCCCCACACTTCCTTCTCTTCCACCACCCCATACTTCTTCCCCTTCCACCACCCCACACTTCTTCCCCTTCCACCACCCTACACTTCTTCCCCTTCCACCTCCACCACCCCACACCTTCTCCCCCTTCCACCACCAACCCACACTTCCTTCTCTTCCACCTCCACCACCCCACACCTTGTTTAGTGTACAGTAATCAAGTGTCTAGGGTGAAGCATGTGGTAATGAGAGAGAGTGAACAACCCAATTTGCCAGACCTCGCCCTTACAAAAGACTGAGGTAATTCACGTAGGCTGGAGAAAAGCCTTTTTTTATTATTATTTTTATTTTATTTTCACTTTTATTTTTGGTTCGTGTTGGTTGGGAGCTGTGATGTGTGTGTGTGTGTGTGATATTGTTTTGTTATGCGTTTTAATATATTTCATGTATTGATTTATCTTTCGTTTTTTTATTTGTTATATAAATTATTTTGATTATTGTTATGGTTGTTTATTATTATTATTATTCATTCACTCATCCCCCGTCTCTCTCTTACACACACACACACACACACACACACACACACACACAGCACAGCATCCTTCCATCCCAGCAACCCACGACACAGTGATTGCAAAGTCTGAGTGTGATTAGTCAACTCATCTCACCAGTTCACAGGTTATTTCGTGAAGGGCTGGACAAATATTGACTCAGTGCGTCTGAAATGGAGACGGGGCGCTCGGAAACCCCGCCCCCCCACCCGCCCCGTCCTCGACTTCACTGTCCTGAGGTTAGGTTAGGTTTGGTTAGGTTAGGTTTGGTTAGGGTTAGGCTAGGCTAGGTTAGGTTAGCTTTGGTTAGATTAGGTTAGGTTATGCCACATGGGTCAATAATCTGTTGTATCCGCCCCCCCCTCCAGAGTCTCCAGTCCTTACCTTTTTGTTTCAGCTGTTTACATGTGTTTACCTCTGTGTATCTGTTTATTTGTTTACCTGTTTACATATTTACCTCTGCCTATTTACCTGTCTGCTTATCTGTATTTTTATCTATCTACCTACCTGTCTGTCTATCTGTCTATCTACTCTTTTATGTACCTATATACCTCTTTACTTGTCTACCAACCTGTCTCCCTGTATGCCTACCTACTTATATGGATCTCCATTTCCGTCTACCAACTTTCCTGTCTATTTTCATGTAAAGACGTGTTTGTATTTGTTTGTGTGTGTGTGTGTGTGTGTGTGTTTGTGTTTATTTGCTGCTTTGCCTGTTTGTTTGTGGGGAGATTATGTAACTTGACAACAACTTGAACTATTACAGGTGTTTGGGATAGAGGGAAGGAGTGAGGAGAGGGGAAGAGGGATGGAGTGGGGAAAGGGAGAGAGGGGAAGGGAGGTGTTAAGAAAGGAAAGAAAGTTCATCATCTTATTTGCGCAGGTGTTAAATGAAGGTAAGATGGTGAGGCTTAATGCAAGTGGAGGTAGAATTGTGGTTTTCTTCTCTGTTACATTCTGATATATTCTCTTTAATGAATTTAATAAAACTATAGTTACAGTAATTCAGAAAACCACACTGGTGTTACAGTATTTAATTCAGAAACAACACGTCAGGTGTAATATTTTATTTAGATACAACACTACAGGTACAGTAATTAACCCAGAAACAACAATACAGGCACAGTAATTATTTCAAAACAACACAAAAAAGTAGAGTTATTAATTCAGAAACAAACAACACTACAGGTACAAATACAGGTAGGAACAAGGTAACACGAGGCAGGTGAGGTGTCTCTCTCCCTCACTCAATATGGCAAAAAACTGTGGCCCCAGGTGAGTTGGTCTAAAAGGAAACGTGGATGGATTTGTGTGTGTGTGTGTGTGTGTGTGTGAACTGAGAGAGAGGGAGACAGAAGGTAGAGTTCCTTGGGTCGGTGAACTGTGTTATGATTGAGTGCTAATTGACACGAATATCTACCCTGTATCTACCTGTTGATTTTAATCGTTTATTTATTTATTAGTTTATTTATTTAGTTAGATTATGAGTTTAGTATTGCATTGTTTTTCTGTTTCGTTTTATAGTTTAATTTTAGCTTTTCATTCACGTGTTCTGTATTTTCATGTAGGTATTTTTTCAATGTTATTTTTTTCATTGATTAATTGTTCTCCTTTTAATTTATATCGTATTTTATTTTTCATTTCGTTAATTTTAGTTTTAATTTATATTGTAATATGAATTTTCCACACATTTACCTTTAAAATTTGTTATTTTTCTTTTTTCATTCACATTTTAATTTTTTATTTATATCTGAAAATAAAAATCGTCATTCAGAAATATGTCGGCTCATGCTGTACACCTTCATTACCTGTACGAGTGATTACGAGACTCCACATTGTGCTTCGTCCTTTGATGTTGAATTAATATTGTTATTTTGAACTTGATAAAACGGGAAATTAATTTTTGATCTTTATAAAGCGTGTGTAATAAAATGTCGGATCCATTGTGTACTGTAAATGTGCAATGTATGTAATTTTTCTGCTTGTAAATTCGTATTGAAAATGCTTTGTTTACCGTGTGGCAGGGGTGTTTGTTGCCTGTTTTAATGTGGGTGTTTGTGGATCCTGTTTTATTGTGTGTTTTTTTTTTTAGTGTTGGGAATGTTTGTTTTCTTAATGACTTACTTTAGTTAATTACATACTGTATACTGTAAATTTCTGGTGTAAGTTAATTATAAATCCCGTAAAAATTTTAATTAGAATGAGTATAAATATCTCTTGTAAATTGATGACTATTGATGAAATGTTTTGTTTAAATTAATCAGATCTATTGTAAGTTTTTTTTTGTATTAATTAACTGATATGGTTGTAAAATATGTCTTCTTTCATTCTCGGGTCAATATTGTAACAAATACGATGACAGAAATATAGAAAAACAATTAAGTCATTACACACACACACACACACACACACACACACAACTCATGTACGAAAAAATCATAAAAAATAGTGGAGCCGTTTGGTGCACACAAGAGAAGTAATTGATGTGTGGCCGAGCCTCTACTGTTGTGTTATGGGGGGGGGGCGCCTTTATATAGCACCTTGGGGACGGGGGAGCGTTAGTTCACCGAAAGGCCGCTAGAGCGCGTTTGTTTATATCCGAAAACGCGGGAAAAGGGAAGAGTGTGGTGAGAGAGAGAGAGAGAGAGAGAGGGGGGGAGGCAAGGGAAGGATAGGATTTTTTGTTGATCACGGCTCGCTTGGTCCAGCAGGAGGAGAGGAGGATAGGGTTAGGGTTCGATGGAGTATGGGAAGGAGAAATGGGAATATATATACACACGTTTTGGGTCTCATAGGTAAATTGAGAGATATATCGGTGGTTTAATAGCGATCCTCCTTATATTGGTAAACTGTTAACGGGCTGTTTCCTTATGTGTAGGGACGGAAAAATATGGTCGTTTCATTATTTAGACGGAAATTCAGTGATGTCATCTTATTTTTAGGACCAGAAATATAAGGTCGTGTCTCCTTAGGTCAATAACTAACTCCTTTACGTCATTAAGTTCGTCACACAATTGATACAAAGACAATTATCTTAATGTGTTTGTTTAATTGTGTTTGCTTTGTTTTTGTTTTATCTAAGAAGCGATGGGTTGTGTGGATTATTATTTTTGTTGTATCTGTATATCTTTCTGTTATCTTTTATTCCTCCTCTTCCCAGTTTTGTGTTGGGTGGATCAAGGGGTACAGAAACCTCAAAGAAAGGAGGGGGAAATGGCAAGGGAAGGGAGAGAGTTAGTTGGAAGACAAAGTAGAGAGAGAGAGAGAGAGAGAGTGAGTTAAAGATGATGGTTTACACTCATTCATTCACTCACACACACACACATTATATATGCAGCACGAATCCCTAATCTCACTCCCTTACAACGCTTCATATTAACTCGATGTGTATATCAAGTTGCGTCATGATTCACTGCAATAAAATTCACGTCAACATTCTTTTCACCTAGAACGTTAATAGTCTCTTGGCCTTTTATCATCGTTCTGTCTTTTTTCTTCTTCTTTCACATATTCTTTAAAATGTTAAACCGATCTGTGATATTTTGTTGGTTTATTATTTGTTTTAGTTGTATTTCAGGCTTTAGTAATTCTCTCTATCTCAAATGTCTTCTTTGAATGTTTTATGTGACCCTGTTCTAAGTTTTTTTATAAGACTTTTTATGCTGTAAATGGCCTCTGTAATATAAGTTCTCACGAAAATATAAGAAAAATGGCCTTCGTTGATGAAAGATAGTAAAAGGTGTATGGAATATTGATTATGTTAAATAGGTTAGTTTAGGTTAGGTTAGGTTAGGTGACGTCCACTCGAATAGTAAATAACTGGTTTCTGACTGGTGCCTCATCGGTTCGTGAGTGATGCCTGATTGATGCCTAAATTTGGCTTTAATGGCCCCTGACTGTTTTCTGAGTGGTGACTGGAACAAGCTGATACATTTAAATAACTCACGTAATAGAGAAAGGTCTGTAGCAAAGTGTAAACATCCCTCCTGCCTCCGTGAATGTAGACTGTAGATGGTGAAAAAGTTGGACCTGGGACCTGACTGGTGCGTGGAATATTGGTTGGAGGAAGGTTGTGCGTGGACGTGACTGTTGATGGAAGATATATGGAATGTGAGGATGGGGGAGAGATGGAATGGACACAGTTGCCGTTTTTATTGCATTTTGAAAGAGTGCGCTTGTGGTGGTGGTGGGTGGTGGTGGTAGTAGTAGTAGTAGTGGTGGTAGTTGGTGGTGGTGGTGGTAGGAAGGAGGAAGAGGCGGTGGTGAAGGCAAATGAAGAGATGTGTGGTAATGGGTTAGTGGTGAGAGAGAGAGAGAGTGTTTGTGTGAAGTCTCTCTCTCTTTTACCTGTGATGTTGTTTACCCGGAAATATCTCTCAGGTGTGATTGCGGTCAGTTGAAGTATCTGTAATATCTCTTAGAATTGTTACAAACGTCTGGGCAAACTCATTCTAACAATTTCTATCCCATATCCATTTTTATTTAACAATTTAACAACTTTTTTGATCAATTTCTTATTTTTTTAAACATGTGTAACAAAACTACTAGTTATAATTAAAATGTTAAGCCACTTAGGACTATTTTTAAATGTCTTGAATTTTACAGCGGGGTTTGTGTGCGTTGTGTAAACTTGGCATTTGAGGGAAATTAACATTTTTATACGCCTGCAACCCTGAGCGTATAGCATTATCTGTATGTCTGTCGGTATGTATGTATGCATGAATGTATGTTTGTATGATAATCTGTGTATGTATTTATGTAGCTATAATTGTTTATATATGTATGTAGATGTGGTTGTCTTGTCAGTATCCGATCATTATCCATTTTCTTCTTTTCAATTTCTTCTCTTTCATCTCCCCTCTTCCTTTCACCTCCTTTTCTTTTACTCCTTGTTGTCTTTCTCTTCTCTCCTCTTCTCCCTTCCCTTCCTTCCATCAACTCTCTCTCATCTTTTCTCTTCTCTCTTCATGCTCTCCTTGGCACCTCCCAACTCTTCCCCTCCCCTCCTTCCCTCCCCTCCTTCCCTCCTCTTCTCTCTCCTCCACGCCTCCCTGGGGATCATTTATGACTCTCCTCACACTACCCAAGACAGAATGGCAAGATGGTCGGAGCAGCAACAACATTTGAGGAGTGTGGCGGGTCGGGTGTGGTAATTGTCACAGGTAATATGACGTGTCAACTCTGAAATAGAGGAATGGGACAGGTAAATTGCTTTAATTACTTCTTATAAATAGCCGGGAGGGCAATTACCTGCTGCGTTGGGACTTAAGAATGGAGTGGAGCATGCGAGGGGTAAGGTGGTAGGGTCCCTCTCCCTCCCCTTCCCTCTCTCCCTCTCCCCTCCCCCCCTCTCCCATGAGAAGCGTACCGTACGAATGCATGCATGTGTATGTGTGAGTGTTTCTGTCTATGTATGTGCACATATTGTATGTACTAGTGCACCTGTGGGACTTGTACAGTACAAGGTGTGTCCCCTCACCTGACACATGTTGTACACCCGCGCGTCCCACACTCTCTCCCTCCTCTCTATAAATCACTGAACTCTTTCAATTCCCGCGTTCTTTGCAGTTTCCAGCGTTCATTGTATGACCCCCCAGTGATATATGACGTCATCTGCGTTTATTAGATGATTTGTGACGTCTGTGATATGTGACCTCATCGTTTGATTTGTTTATATCAGCTGATGTGTGACGTCACTTATACGTGAAGTCATCTTGTGATCAATAATCATCTGATAGTATTGGCAGTGGTTACTCGTATGATCATGTGAGTTTTGTGTCAGCGAATGACAGCAGTTTGGAAATGAACTGAACGAAACACTTGTACTAATAGGGAGAGGGTGATACTGAAATAAAATAGGAATAATACAAATTAAGGAGATAGTGATAAAGGTGTAAATGACAACGTTTAATAAAGATGTAAGTGGCAATGCTTAATAAATGTGTAAGTGGCAACGCTTAATAAAAATATAAGTGGCAACGTTAATAAAGGCTTTTTGAGATGGCAACTTGTGTGAAATGCCATTGACAATTCCTGTATGAAATAATGGTCTGAAATCGAAGCGGGTGGCAACGTAAATAGGATATCAGAGATGCCATTACAAGCTAAATGGCAACGTGTACAAATTAGTCGTGATATAATTATACAGTAAATGGTAATGTATTTGTAGTAACAGCCCTGATAACGAAGGAAATTACTGCTGGAACATAATTATAGGGAGTTAATAACAAAATGATTGGCAGTCTGAGATAATGATGAGAAAAAATGAAGTGGGAAGGTGTATTTAATAACGCATTGGGTGACAGCTTATACCAGGTGGAGAGGTTATATTAACGAATTAAGAATCAGGTAATATAAGGATGAATTAAATATTCAGCGTGTGTGAATTAACGAAAATGTATTAACGATGGAATTAACTCTTCTTTTACAAACTCAGTCTCAACTAACGAATTAATTGTCAGTTGATATAACATAATGACCACCATCAAAAACAGTTTAATAATTGCCAATGTGGAGAGAAGTAATGAAGATGAAATAACGAAGCGAATGACAGCTTATTGGTAAGGAAGAGAACCCAATAACGAGTGAAGTGGCAGTGGATATGAAATGATTATTCAAACTTCTCCAAAAAAAGACTTAATTAATCCCAACATTTGAAGTTAACGAAGCTGTAATAACGAAGGCTGTGTTAACTCGTACGTATAGGAAAGGTGAAAGATGACCTAATAACGAATAAATTGGGAATGGATTTGATATAATGATTCTTTCTCGTTAATAAAAAAAATACATAGGTTATTACCAACGTACAGAAGCTAATGGAGATGTTACAACGAAGTGAAAGAGAAGGAAAGAGAAACTAATAACGAGTAAATTGGCGATGGATATGACATAATAATTCCTCACTCTTTAGCAAAATACAGTAATTGGCGTCGTCTAGGAACTAAAGAAGATGCATGATAACGCACTGAAGGATGGTATCGAATTCCACACGCGGAAATTTTTGTAATCTGTACCAAAAATAATAAATAAATGAAAATAGGGGCGACATTCGACGGAAAATAGGAGAAAAGAATGCCAATTAAGCGACTAATTGCTCTGTTCTGGGCCAATAAGCGTCGTCCCAGCAGAGAGAAAGGGGGGAGGTTAGGGGGTGGGGGAGATATATAGAGCGAAGAAAATATCTCCCAAGCCTCACCTGGTCTGGAAAATACCTGGGGAGTTAATATAGGTGGGGTGGAGGTGCTGTTATTGGCTGCTGAAGATGACACAAATGATGGCTTTCGGGAGCAAGAGGCGGCCGTAATTAGTAGACAGTGGGGTCGTACAGGTAGTGATGGTGGTAGTAGTGGTTGTTGGTGTTGTTCGAAATTATGGACCTCTTGTTTGTAACTGGTTTTTGTGTGTTCGAAATGTTTTTGTGTGCGTGTTTGGAATTATTATTATTTTTTTTGTCTTTTGCGTCAAAATTCTTCAAAAAAAAATTGGTTGAATTTGTGGATTTTATGTATGATATTTTCCTGGTTTTGTGTTTTTTATGTTCGAAATTATTTAAAATTATCGTCGAAATTGGCGTTTTATTGTAGAAATTTGTGTTTTTATTTATTCCATTTATTTATTTTTTATTTTTTTTGGGGGGGGGTGGGGGGGAGGGGTGTTCGGGATTGGTGTTTATGTTCGGGTATTATTTACGATGAGATATGAAGGGTGTTATTGGCGTTTAGGAAAGACAGAGATGGTCTATCGTGAGGCTTGCAGGACGTTGCCGTTCGTATTAGTTGAGATTTATGATACTCGAAATCTCGTCACCATTCCCATTTAATCCCTCACCATCCCCACTTAAACTGTCCCCATTCCCACTTAATCTATCACCATTCCCCACTTAATCTATCACCATTCCCACTTAATCTATCACCATTCCCCACTTAATCTATCACCATTCCCACTTAATCTATCACCATTCCCCACTTAATCTGTCACCATTCCCATTTAATCTTTCACCATTCCCATTTAATATTTCACCATTCCCACTTAATCTGTCACCATTCCCATTTAATCTGTCACCATTCCCATTTAATCTGTCACCATTTCCATTAGTACTCCTGTGGACTTGGTTGTGTTAGAGAAAGCTGTGTGACCTCAGCTGTGTCACCTCTTGGGGGACTTGGTGACCCGTGGAAGTTAATGAAGAATTTGTAATTAGACTAAGAACTTGTGAAGGCTCTTGTTGGTAATTAATATCCGTGTGTGTGTGTGTGTGTGTGTGTGTGTGTGTCTTCGGTTTTATATAATGAAAAACGTTCTTAATTACCTAATGGCCATAAGGAGTTCTTTGTATAATTCCTATTCCCGTGGTTAATGTGACATAATTCCTATTTTAATGGTAATTGTGTCACGATTCCCTTGTTAAATGTGTCTCTATTCCCTTGTTTCATGTGTCATTCCCATTCCCATGCTGAACGTGTCCATGTTCCAGTGCTTAATGTATTACCATTCCTATGTGTAATGAAGCCCCATTCCCATTATAAAATCACATTATTCTCACATTAATTTGTTACCATTCCAATGTTTAATATGGCCCCATTCCCACAATAAAACCTCGCTAGTCTCACACTTTAACACGTCACCATTCCAGAGTTTAACGTGTCGTCATTCCTATTTCCGTATCCCACACCATTCCGCCACACCCAGCACTTGTCTCAAAACGGGAAAATCTTATTCCCTCTCTCTCTCTCTCTCGGGTGGGAAGAACCTCAACACGACCACACATAATAACTGCTGCATCACACTGTGTACTGGGGGACATAACCCACTCACCCCTCTTGTTACTGCTACTACTACATGGTGGAGAGAGAGAGAGAGAGATAGAGAGAGAGAGAGTGAGAGAGAGAGAGAGAGAGAGTATACCTGGTCACACCTGAAAGCACTATCATTGACGGGCCTTCACTCTTACACGTATTCCTTTTCTTTCACAGGTAAGTGGCTGAAGCGCACCTGAGACGACCACCTGAGGTAATGTATTGCTAGGCGAAGGAACAGTAAGGCAGGGAAAGGGAGAGAAGGAAGGAGGTAAGCGAGGGTATTAAAGTTAGGAAGAAGGAGAGATAAAAGGAGGGGGAGGAATAGGGTGAGAATAGCTAGTTATGGTCTATTGTAACTTACTGTATATATTATATTTTAAGGGAGATATGTTTTATGAGAGTTGATTATTATTACATTTTAAGGGAGTTTATTACATTTATGGTTGTTACAAACTCCCCTTTGAAAATTCATATAGTTTAAAGTTTGAACCAATTTGCATATGAAGTCCCACAGGTGACCTTATTCTCTCTCTCTCTCTCCCCCCTTGTCTGTGTGTATGTCTTTCTCTTTTTCTTCATTTCCCTCTTTTTTATTTATCTGCCTTTGTCCCTTTTATCTCTGTGTCTATCTGTCTGTTTGTTTCTGTCTTTGCTCTTTATTTTTCGTGTGTTTCCCTTTTCTCACTTTTTCTCTTTATCTCTCACTTTCTCTTTCTTTCTCTCCACCTCGCACACGGGTATAAGACTTGTAATGCTTCCATCCCCGTGTTTCTGTTCTATAATGCCATTTGGTTAAAGAGATCAAGAGGAAGTCTTATTAAGGTACACACAGGAAGGAGACTAATGAAATTTGAACTCTTTGAGGGCGTAGTGGATGGGGAACAATAATAATAATAATTATAATAATAATTATTCTGGCAATAATAAAGATGACAGTAAAATACAAAGGTTAATAATCATAACAATATTCGATAAATATAGATAGATACAAGTTAACTCTGAAATAAATCTCAAAATCTAGTGAATTATATTTCCAAACCTGTATGACTTCTCTATATAACAACAGGAATTCCTGTCACGAGGAAATTTATACATAAATCTGCTTTTAGTACAATAAGGAATTTTGAATACAGCTACAGAGTCGATTAAAAATCATAACATTATCATGGCTGAGCCAGTTGAGAGCCTGAGCTCTCCTGTAGGCTGAAATGTGTCCTAAAAATCGGATTTTAGTCTAAAGAAATGTTATCGATTTTTTTAATGAAATGTATCCCCAAGATCTGATTTACAAACAGTAATAAATATAAGAGATTAGATTTACTGAAATATAACCCCACCCTCCTAAAGGTGTATGTCCATGTAGACACATACATACATTAGAGAAACACATCGGGAGTAAGTACACATGCGTGTGCGTGGCGCTTGAAGAATCCAATAAGGTCTTCCATTTTTCTTGTCCACTGTGTGTGTGTGTGTGTGTGTGTGTCCCATCTTATTAGACTGTCAACACACTGTATCTAAAAAATTCCAAAATTTTAGGCAAAACCCTTAAACTCCGACTTTCCAAGAGATATACTTTACTAGTAAATCGAGCCTTAAATACATATAAATCCTTCAGTCTAAAAAACTAAAAACTAGATATAAACAGATTTTAAGAAAACCATTGAATTAAAATGTCTGAAATACACGATTAAAATGTCCCAACACTCAAAATATGTTCTTAATAAATCCTCCCTCTGAAATATATCCCTGTTAGATGAACCCCCGGGATAAATTCATGGTAAATAAATTGTTGAAATATATCCATGTTGAATTAAGGCTCGAAATAAACCCGTGAACTATATTCTTACTAAAACTGAAATATACCCTTGTATCACCTCCACATCTAAAGCACTTTGTACCAACACCTAACCTAACCCTAGTATAGCTCACCTCATTCATCTACGCCAACGTAACCCTTTTCACACCCTCTCACCCCCTCTCCGGCCCTCAATATTTTTTTCCCTCTCACCCAATTTGCTTCAACGTCCTTTTGTTATCTCATTTTCCTACGAATTTCTCCTTAAAACATCCCCTCGTCTCCTCTGTCTGTCTGTTTGTCTCTCTACGTATGTATGTATGTATGTGCCTGCCTGTCTGTCTGTATGTCTCTGTATGTATGTATATCTGTGTATGTATGTATGTATGTATGTATGTAAGTATGTCTGTCTCCCCATTTGTGTCTATTTGTCTGTCCCCTGGAATATGGGATTAAAATGGGTCAGACATGGGAGAGACACAGCCGTTATCAAAGACAGGAGGTGTCTTTCTTCTCTCTCTCTCTTCCTTCTTTCCACCACTCACCCTGTCTATTGCATTTTAGATGGGAGATGGTTTGAATAAGTACACACACACACACACACACACACTCACACACACACACACACACACGATGACCGCCTTAGTTTCGGTATATAAAAAATCTTTTCAATTATATTAATTTAAAGGTGAAAAAAGTACCTGTAGAAAATAATTAGAATGCTGTAGTGTAAAATATCAAAGCTTTAGAAAATAATTATCACGTTTTATAATAAAATAATTAAGAAATGTACTTTTCCTTGGTACTAAAGTTTCAGAGCGGCACAAAATAGTAAAATAGTTGTACATAAAAGTGAAGAGTAGTTTCAAGGGGAATACAAAAGGTAGTATGAATACAGAAATAATATTTAAGTTTTAAAAGGAATAAAAAGTAGAAAATATTCGCCCAAACAAAAACGCATTTTATGTTCAAGAAAAACACTGGAAAAAAAGATAATAATTTAATTTCCTGTGGTGAAAATGGCGAAAATTTGTATCTATCTTCAGGAGGAGAAAAACGCCATAAAAAACGGTATATTACTTTGAGAAGAAGAAGAAAACTCCCGAATAAAGAGAATATTTTAGCTTCAAGAGAGAGAAAAAAACCTTGGGAATGAGGCTGCCGCGGCTGACTGGGGCGTGAGATAAAGCGTTCAGTTTAGGTGAAGATGTTGATGAGGACCCGCGTGGCTTGTGGCTACTGACTCCTCATGGTGTTGTTGGATCGTCTTAACATAAAGTACTTCAAGATTTTTCTTTCTTTCTTTGAGAATATGAACCTAGAGTTGGTGTCTGGCCTTATTCATCCGTGTAGGTACAGTCTTAGTGTAGTTTCGACGCCATTTTGTGGGACACTTTCTTCAGAGCGATACAAGTTACAGGAGAATTTGTCTTTCGAAACTTTTTCATAATCTATCTTAGGTACACCTTTAATTTTTCTTTGTTAGGGGAATTTTTTTTAATGTAAGAACCTTTGTAGGGATGTTATTTATACCTGTTCTGCCCTCCCTCTCCTCTCCTCTCTCTCCCCTTTCACCCTCTCCACTCTTCACTCCATCTCTTTCTCTCTATTACTCCCATCTCTATCTCTCTCCCTACCACCTTTCACTCTTTATCTCTCCCTGTCATTACCATCTCTCCCTTCACACTCCTTCCCTCTTCCCACCTTTCCTTACTGCTCCCTTTCGTCCTCCACACTCCTTCCTTCTCTTCAACCTTCCCTCCCTACTACTCTTTCGCTCTCTCTTCCCCATCCTCTTCTCAACCACTCACCCTCTCCCCATCTCCTACTCCTCCTCTTCATTCTTCCTTTTCTCTCCCTTTGCCTTTCCTCCCCTTACCTAATCCCTCTTCCCTTCCTACCTACCTTCTCTCACCTACCCCTCCTCCCCCTCCCCTTCCTACCCCTCCTTCCCCCTACCTCCTCTTCTCTCCTCCCCCCCATAAGAGAAGCGTTGATTATGAATTAATGATAATTAAAGTGGAGATGCTCGTGGTGGCTTAATTGGTTCAGACAGTCGCGTCGAGTCAAACTCCCGACCAACAGCCATCATGTTTTGGCTTATGTCTGCTGGATTCACAACGGTTCGGTAACTTAATTTTCTCCCTTAACTTGTACATAATGAGCGTGTCTGGTTAATGTAAATCTTTTATTCATTAATTGTCTCTCCTAACTGGTGCTATGTGAATGCATCTAGTTATTGTCGTGTAATTTTGATGCCATTTTGGACGCCTGTTTTGTGTTAGCTTAACTTGTAAAGGGAACATATCTAGTTTAAGGTAGTCTCAGATTACCTTTTGTTAGTAGATTCTCGTAATTTAGATGAACGATAGTGTAGAGACAAGAATGGTGATAAGGCGTAACATACATACTGTAGTGCCCTTGTTAGCTTGTGCTGACGATGGTATATTTATGGTAGGGTCGTATATGTCTGTACCATAAGATCACCTCCAGTAAACGATCGCCTGGCCAACCTGTCAGAGACGTATACTCGCCTCACGATGTTTGTTTACTTGGCCTGGCGGTGGTCCTGTGCTCTCTCTCCTCCTCTTCTCCTTCTTCGTAGTCGGTACGGACTTAGACCAGGTAGCGTGTCGTCATTGGCTTGTCGTTGACCTCTTTATCCCCCCCTTCCCCATTTCCTGTCCCACCACCCCTAACTCTACCCCACCCCCACCCCCACCCTACTCACCATGCCGGACGCGCTGAGTGGTGTTGCAAGCAAATACGGCAATAAGGAACCCAGTTTACATTGCTACAGAGGCTTGCAAACATCGTATTAAGCTGTCAAGTTGGCACGCTTAATTCCAAGGTCCTCCGGGAGAAGATTTGCATCGTCGGACCCAGAGTTTGCATTCCTGGTATTAAGGCTATTGTTGTGATATCTAGTTCCTGTTGCTGCTTCTGGCTACAGGCGGGCGGATGGGCTAAGGGTTGGATGTCTGGACAGGGCTATTCATCACGTAGTCTAGGCTATCTCAGGAATATGTAGTAGATGCGTGGTGAAGGCTATTGTTATTATTTGGTTCCTGTTGCTGGTGCTTTTGGCTACAGCCGGACGGACGGACGGTTGGGAGGGTCGATGACAGGGCTTAGGGGCTGGGTGTCTGGGCAGGACTACTTGTCACATAGGCTAGGCTATCTGAGGGCTACTTACTACAACAAGTCATTTAATCTTGACAGTTATTATTATAATATATGGTTGCTATGGCTCTTTTCTACAGGTTTGTGAATTAGCTCTGAACGGGGCTACTCCTGGGCTATGTGATGGCTACTTGACAGTCGTTTTGACTCCGATAAAGGACATTGTTGGGATTACTGCTTCCATCTCCTACTGTTTCTGGCTACTTCCAGCCAATAACACAACAGGTTACAGACTCTCAACCAATCATATTATATCAGGACAGAATTCCCCAGTCAGTCACAAAAGGGCCCAGTAACTTTCAACCAGTCGCACAAGAGAACTAAAAAAATCTCAACCAATCGCTCCAGAACTAAAAAATCTCAACCAATCGCACAAGAGAACTTACCTAAAAAAAAAAATCCCAACCAATCAGGAAGGAGGACTCGGAGCCAAACTTTCCAGGCCACCACTGGCTGGTACCTTTCATGAGTTCTGGAAGAATTTAACAGGTTCTGGTCGAGTGGTCTTGTCCCGTCATATTCGATTTAATGGTTTGCCTTCGTGTGAGATCCATGTGACGTCACACCTGATTTTTCCGGGGGAGGGGGTGGGCATGGGTAAACAAAAAGAGTTTGGAAATTGATCAGACGGGCCCCTGAAATGCTATGAGACCCTATTTACACCCTATCGTGACTAGTTGGGTTAAATCTTTGTTATAATGAGCTCTAAGTCCTACTGGACCCCACCATATAACTAAATCTAATAAAAAATGACATATTTAACATAAGTATTTGGATTAAAGCCCACGCCTAAATGGCATTAGTCCTAATAGGCCCGAATTCAAACCTAATAATCAGGTTGCGTTGTGGTCTATCAGGACTTAGGCCCAATAATACTGGTTTTTAACCCAATGGTAAAAATAGAGTGTGTTTGTGTTTATCATTATGTAAGGTTGAATTGAGCGCCCATTAAAACTGGGACCCATTACAACTAAGCTTGAATCCTAATGGTTAAGCTGAGCTGAATTGAGTCCTATTAGAATTAGTCCCCATTAGAACTGAAATTTATTCTTAATGGTTAAGTTAACTTGGAATGGAGCTTCATAGGACTGAGGCCCATTAGATCTGATCCTCAAGCCAAAGGGTTATATTAAATTAAGTTGATCTGGGGCCTAGTAGAGCTGGGGATTTAACACAAACAACGGAGGGAAGCCTTACCCCCCCCTCCTCCTCCTCACCAATCGAGACCAGGTAAAGGCAAGAAAATTAGTTTTTCTTTTAAGGGGAGTTGTTATTAGGTGGGTAGTCGTGTTACCTGGATGGGTGGCGTTACCTGGGCGTTTTTACCTGTGGGCCTGATTGCTGTGTGTTGCGTTACTCCAAGTCGGTGTATCTTGTGTTGGGTTTTTAACAGTGGGAGAAATGGAAGTAGGAGAGAGAGAGAGAGAGATGCATAGGCAAAGAAAGAGTAAAACATAGAGAAGAGAGAAACAAAGGAAGAGAAGAAAAAATAATAGAAATGCAGAAGTAAACGAGTAGAAACACCAGTAAAAATGTAAACAAAGAAAGCAATGACCATTAAGATTACAAGGCAATTAAGGGTAACAAAACAGAAAAATCGTCCTCAAGGTAATTAACCTGATCAAATATCTCATTATGAATTAAATCTTAGAATATATTTTGTAGTTTATAAATTCAACGTTAATTGAGTTTTTCGAGGTATTTTAATATTTCTTAGTTTTTGTTTTAATTAATTAGATTGTCTGGCCTACAAGCCTTTGACAAACAATCATTCAATTAATTTCATGTCAAAGCTTCCAATCAATCAGATAATTATTCTGAATTTTGATTAGCCAGTCAGATAATCAGCCAATGAATTAAACAGCCAAGTATCTGTAAAGTAATGCCAGTCATTTAGCTAATTATTCAAACAGTCAAAAACAGTCAGTGGATTAAACTGCCATCCTAATGTTTTTAATCAATCAGTCTTTTAATCCGTCAGCTCTTTAAGCCACGAATATGTTGACTTAAGTGAGGATCATCAATCACTCAATCACCCACGAAGTAGTTTTCCCTCAATCACCAATTAATCAATCACCCAGTCTGTCAGTCATCAGTCAGTCACCCACTCCGTCAATCGACTCTCTCCCTTTAAAAACGTGATGACTGTGTGTGTGTGCGTGCGTGTGTGTGTGTGTGTGTGTGTGTGTGTGCGTGTGTGTGTGTTGGATGTGAGACGAGTATATAATGTTTTAATTTACACAGACATAGACAACAAGTAGAAGCCTCTGCGATATTGAATGTATAATTGACTGCCTTAAAAATTATCTCAGTGTAGTGTGTGTGTGTGTGTGTGTGTGTGTGTGTGTGTGTGTGTGTGTGTGTGTGTGTGTGTGTGTGTGTGTGTTTGTTTTATAGTCGTATTTCATGTTAATTTTGGAAAGCGAGAGAGACGTACAGACAAGAGATAGCTAGATAGATAGATGGATAGATAGATAGATAGATAGATGTTCGCCAATATTAACAAATGTGAGAAAATACACGTCTCTACCAACACTTTTTTTGGGGAGAGTACATTCTTCAGGGTATTGGAATTTTTTGGGGGGGAGGGAGTATTTTTTATAGGGGGTGACTGCATTTTTTTGGGGAGATAGGGAAGATTTTTTTGTATAGGATATGGGTGTGTATTTTTTTTTTGTTGGGGGTTAGAGGTTGTGCATTTTTGGGGAAGAAGTGGAGAAGAGGAACAGAGAGGATGAAAGGTGAGGATATGGGGGGTGAGGGAGGGGACGTGTTTGCATTTCCCCACAGGCGTTGTCGATCTCACAGGTGATGAAAATGAAAAAGAAAAAAACGACCTATAATTTTTCCCATTTGTTCCTTATTTTCTCTATTTTTCCGTATTTTTAACATTATGGGGGAGGGCGATTCCCTGTCGGTAAATGTCAATATTGTAATGAGGGAAAATGTGACCGATTATTTTTTCTTCACACTTCCCTATTTCCTCCCGTTTTCCTATTTCCCCATTTTTCTTATTTCCCCCATTTTCCCCACATTTCCTTATTTTTTCACTCCTTTTTTTTTAACATTGGAGAGGAGGTAAAATTCCTGGTGGGAGAACTTCAATATTATAGCGAGGGAAAAACGAGGAGCGACGCCTGGTCATGGGAGAAACTTCCCAAGTTCCAGCGTCCTCAGCTATAAGAAGGTGAGGGGTGGGGAGGGAGTGACATGGGGGCTGGAATATGAGGTGGGAGAGGAGGTGGAGGGTGGAGGAGGAGGAGAGAAAGAAGAAGCTGGAAGGAATATAAGGTGAGGGAAAAATTGGGAAGGAAAAAGAGGTTGAGGAGGAGGGCAGGGGGTTGGGATATGAGGCGGGAGAGGAGAGGAAAAGAGGAAGAGGAGTGAAGGAACGAGAATAGTTGTGTGTGTGTGTTGCTGGGGAGACTGAGACCCCTCTCTCTCTCTCACTGATCTCTCCCCAGTTTCTTCCTCCTCCTCTCTCCTGCTCCTCCTCTCCTTACCTCCTCCTCCTCCCCTTACCTCCCCTCCTCCTCTCGCAGCTCCTCCTCTCCCTTACCTCCTCCTCTCTCACAGCTCCTCCTCTCCCTTACCTTCTCCTCTCACGCTCCTCCTCTCCCTTACCTCCTCCTCTCCACAGCTCCTCCTCTCCTTACCTCCCTCCTCCTTACCTCCTCCTCTCCCTCACAGCTCTCCCTCTCCTTACCTTCTCCTCCTCTCACAGCTCCTCCCTTTCCTTACCTTCTCTCTCTCACAGCTCCTCCTCTCCCTTACCTCCTCCTCTCTCACAGCTCCTCCTCTCCCTCCCTCCTCCTCTCTCCCACCTCCTCCCTCTCCCTTACCTCCTCCTCTCTCACATATCAAGCAGCGAGAGACACAATCGTCAGTGACACGAAAGTTGACACCCTCTTGAAGGAGAAAACTGAAGAAAAAACTAGATTAAGAAGGCAGGAGGCGTAGTAGGGCAGGTCGGAGGTGAGAAACTGGGGAGAAGGGAAGGACAGAGAAAAGAGGATGAAAGAGATTGGTGTGAAGGGAAAGTGTACCAGGAGAGGAAGGAAGAATGTAAGAATGAGAAGAAAGAAGGGCGAGAAGAGAAACAGAAGAAGGAAGAAAGGAATGAACGCTAGTGGTAATATGGGAGGGAGAAAGGAAGAGGAAGAGAATCTGGAAAAGAGGAGAAGGAATAAAATTTAAGAAAGAATAGAAGTGTGGAGAGGAATTGGTTATTGTAGCAGTAGTGTGTGTGTGTGTGTGTGTGTGTGTGTGTGTGTGTGTGTGTGTGTGTGTGTGTTGTGTGTGTGTGGAAGCAGGTGGATAATAGGGAACATGATGGGAAGGAGGTGGGAAGAAGAGGAAGAGAGGAGACAGAGGAGAGAGACGGGTGGTGGCTGGGGTGGGTGGGTAAGTGGGGTGGGGGGAGATTATGGCGTAAATAATAACAGCATCTCCCCATCTCCCCAAACTTTGAAGATTTCCCTAGTGTTGATGGTCCGTCTTACTAACATGACGGAAGCTTCCCAGACTCTTGTACATTATATCTCTTGTCGTGAGGTGTTTTTTTATCGTCTTGCTGTGATAAGTAGACTTGTTCCCTTGTTTTGTGCAGATTTTGTTTGTTTGCATGTTTTTGTATGCTTATGTATGTATGTATGTATGGTTCTTTGTATGTTTGTTTGATTCTTTCTGTGACTGTATGTTTTTGGGCGGTTGTTTGTGTGTATATGATCACTTGTTTATGTCTGTTTATGTGGAGGAGGACGAGAGAATGTGTTCTTTCATATCTTCATTTTCTTTGCCTGTGTGTGTGGAGGTACTTCTTTAAATAGGAGGGCTGACCTATTTTCGTGCTCAACCATTCCTTTTATATAGGGGTGGAGGAGGAGGTACTATTCGTGACTTTTATTTATACATTTTGGTTAACTTTAAATAGGGAGATTGAGTAAAGCTAAGGGATTATTTACCTTATCTGAAAGAAAAAAAGTTACTGTGTTTGTCACCCAGCTTTGAGTTGGGGGCAGGGGAAGGAGGGGTAAGATGGAAGGGGAGTAAGATGGAAGGGAATGGGAAGGCAAGTAAGATAACAGAGGGAATAGGACAAAGGAAAGAGGAGTAGGATGACAGGGGAAGAATGAGATAGAGGGAATAAGATGAAGGGAGGAAGTGAGATGGAAGGGGGAGACAGATGACAGAGAGGAGAGTAAGATGGCGGGGGTTTAGGATGGAAGGACTGTAGGATAATGGAGAGAGAAGGGGACGAGGATAATAGATGTAGAATGGTAGTGAGGGAGGGAGGTAAGGGTGACTGGGTGATGAGGAGAATTTGCATGGGGCACCTCCAGTAAGTGGGGGAAAGAAGAGTAATAAATGATGTTTGGCCGTCACCATCTTTCCTTAAACGGGTAAAGGCTGCCTAATAAATTGCTTTTGCATGTTAGATCCTTCTCTCAGGTGTGTCAAACGTGACTTTTTGAGAGAGAGAGAGAGAGAGAGAGGTCAGGAAAACACTCTCTTGTTGTTGTGTTAAGTTAAGTTGACCCCACACACACACATATACACACACTTCATTTTATTTTATTAACGTCACTTCTCAATTTCTGTGTAGATTAATTTCCTCCGGTTTTGCTTTTAAATTTATTTGTTGTTTTGATTTTCCTGTTGTCATTTAATCTTCCGGTTATACGTGTTTTTAGCTTCCAGTTTTGTTTCTTTTTTTCAGCTTTCATGTTTTAGCTTCCAGTTTTCTTTATTTTATCTCCCAGTTTCTTCGTTTTAGCTCCCCATTTCTTTGTTTATATTTTGCTTCCTCTCTTCTTGCCATTCACTTATTATTTCTCCCTTTTATTCCCACCTCTCTTCTTTTCTCCTTAAGTCTCCCTTTCCAATCTGTTGACTTTTTTCCCCCAACTTTGCTGTTTCTTTTATTTCTTTCATTTGTTTTTATTACGTTTCTCTCCTCACGTGCCTTTTTGTAATGCCATTCTCATTTTCTCTGATCGTCCTTGTTCCCATATTCTTTAATAGATTTTGTTCCCATTTTCTGTAATAGTTTGTTCCCATTACTTTTAAAATAGTTATTGTTTCTGTTTTCTTTAATTACTTTAGTTCTCTTTTCTTTCACCTATCATTTCTTTTCTGTATTTTTAAAGGCCTTTGTGTCCATTTTTTTAATTATTGCTAACTTTTCTTTCATATCCTTTCCCCGTTTTCTTTGAGGGTCTTTTTTTACTGTTTTCTTACATATTCTTCTTTTACTGATTCTTTCCTCATCGCTTTCCTTTCTGTATCTTTGTGTATTTCTTTTGACTTTTTTTATTATTCATTATCTTCCTCTCTCCCCTCTTCTGGACATGGCTCGGCAGTCTCTATTAAACACTGTCTTTATCCTCCTTTGTTTCTCAACCTTCTAATCGTATTTCCTCCATTTCGTCTCTATTATTGTTCTTCCTCTTTCTCCTCTGTCCATTCTTGGTTTCCCCCTTTACTCTCCCCTCTCCATATTTATTCTTTCTCATCTCCTTCCCTCTCTCACTTCCTCTTTGATAACTGGTCCTTCTTCCTCCTCCTCTTCTTCCTGTTTCTTATCTTTGTTGTTATTGTTTGTTTCTTTTTACTTTCTTTCAGTCTTTATCTCATATGTGGTTTGTATTTTTCTTTGTCTTGTTCTTTCTTCTACTTATTGTTTTATTCCCCCTTTCTATGTTTCCATTCATCTTGTCCCTTCTTCCTTTCCCTTCTTCTTACTCCTTTCATCTTCTTCCTTCTCCTTTGTTTCTCTCTTCTTTCTTTTCCTTTTTTTTATCCTTTTCCGTTTCCCCTTTTCTCCCTCTCCCCTCCTCCTTCTTTCCCCATCTTCCTTCTCTATTCCTCCATTTCCATCTGTCTAAATTCCCTCTGACTAACTCCCCTCCCCTCCCCTCTCCCTCTCCTCCCCAACTCAGGCCAGACGCTCATTGATGAAATTGAATCAGAAGACCTCCCCAGGGAGACTGATACCCTCTCCTCCCCTCCTTGTTTTTGTCTCCCTCCCCACACCACCCCTCCCCTTCCCTCCACCACTCTACTGCTTTTCTCCTCGGTCCTCTCTTCTTCCTTCCTTTCTGATGTCCTTCACTCATGCCCTTTTACTTTCGCTCCTGTCTCTCCCCTTTTTCCTTTTCTCCCTTTCTACCTTCTCCGCTTCTCTCCTTTCTCTTCCTTTTTCCTCCTTCCCGACTAACTCCACACCTTTTCTCGCCCCTCTCTCTCTCTCTCTCTCTCTCTCGGATGTGAATAACTCTCTCTGTTACACATGTCATGGGACGTGTTTGGTGTGCCTCCAAGTGTAGGACATCCTAACGTTACACCCCATGGATGTGTGTGTGTGTGTGTGTGTGTGTGTGTGTGTGTCATATAAGGTCAAGGAAATAAAGGTCCTATATGGCCAGGTAACTAAAGTACTGTAAAGGTAAACGAGCAAATGAGCCAAAGTTCAAATAAAGTCAAATAGCTCAGTTCAAGGTCAATTAGGTTTTTCCTCATTACAAAAAACATCACATTATTAAAATATCACTCGGGGTACATTGAGTGTCATTTAGTTTAATAAACACTAATAGTTTTACTGTTATATGCAATTAAATACCGTTGTTTATAATAATAAAAGTAGCATTTATTAATTAAATACCTGTACACGTGTTCAAATATATTGTATATAATTTTACTGAAGTACCAGTACAGGTAGAGCAAGAGTGACGGAGAGTTGTGTGTCTGTTGGTGTCATAGTATAGGTTGCCTGGGGGTGCAGTGAAGAGCTGACGGAGTGAACAGGTCCTGCTGTCTGACACATTTAAAGTAATTAATTCTAAGATATTCCCCTTGATCTTTCCCGAGATGGATAAAACTCTTTTATTGGCCAAAAAACCTGTATACCTGAGTGTGATTATCACTGGTTATCTGATCTGATCAACACTGACAAGCGGTTGCATGATCGTATGTGAGCACATGAGTGGACTACTCTGTGACGCTAATTAGTATAAGTACAAAGATTACAAAGTGGGTTGGGCGGAGCATCAGAGGGGTAGAGTGGTGCTTTAGATGGGCAGGGCGGTGCTTCAGAGAGGTAGAATGGTGCTTCAGAGGGGGTAGAATGGTACTTCAGAGGGGCAGGGCGGTGCTTCAGAGGGGCAGGGCGGTGCTTCAGAGGGGCAGGGCGGTGCTTCAGAGGGGCAGGGCGGTGCTTCAGAGGGGCAGGGCGGGCATGGGGTCTGTTATTATATCTTCATCTACAGATAGAATGCAGAAACGTTTTTTATATTCAAAATTGCATCCTAATTAACCACATAAGTTAATCTTATATATGTATCATTAATATATTGCAAGGAAACGCTATACTTAGGAACTATTAAACTTGGATTATTAAACCTAAAGAATATTTGACTTATGGAATATTAAGTTAAATATTTTTAGACCTGGTAATTATAGATTTATTGGGTAGTTAATTTATGGTATATTAAACTAAGGTAATTATTAACTTGAGGAATATTTAAAAACAGGTATGGGAGTTATTGATCTCTTTTTTTACACTTCTTATTCACCTCTGACTCTCATCATTGACCTTTCACAGTCATTCCTCACCTCTCACTCTCACTTCATTGCCACCTCTCCTCACTCTCACTCTTTTACCTCTCACTTCTCATCTGTCACCTCACTCACTCTCAACGCACCCTTCACCTCTCCCACTATTCACTCTTGTCACCTCTCACCCTTCCCTCTCCTCTCCTCTCACCCACCCCCTCATTCTCGCCTCACACTCTAGGCTGACTCCTCTCATTCATTACAGCTCGTAGCACCTCTTGGCCCTCTCACTCACTCTCCCTGGACGGAAGTGAGGGTGTAGGATGGCGGGGCATCCTCAGGGCTGTATCCTGCGGGTCCACTCCCTTATTGACAAGGGCGGCACGTGTGTGTCTCTTGTTTTTTGTGTCTTATATGTCCTTGGAGAGAGAGAGAGAGAGAGACCGTCACGTGTTACAAAGGTTTTTTAAATTAAGAAAATATTTTTATAGTTCCTCAAGAAACTCGTAAAGTGTATTTAAACTTGTTAGCCTACCTGTGGTGGGAGAATCACGTGCAGTGCCTTGACCTTGTGTGACCTGACCTTTTGTGTTTTTTATTAATATATTAGTTTGAATTTCTTTTACTTTATTGATTTGGGTATTTTTTTTTTTTGACATTTGCGTAATTTGTTATGTATTTTTAACATCTATCTCTCTCTCTCTCTCTCTCATGAATCATAAAGCTCAGATAAGAACAATAGCACTTTCTACCTCAACCTTTCACTTACTCACCAAGAAGCTGCCGTCTTACGTCAGCTTATTTTAAAGGCTTAACTCTACAGTCCAGTTAAGCTGTATTAAAGGGGTTTCCTTCGGCCATCTGTGAGTTGAAAACCTCAGCCGGTCAGCAGAGTTGAGGGTTTCATTCAATATCTTTCATTTTCTTGTCTTTCATTTTCATTTCCTGTTATTCCTTTATTTAGTGTTTCTTTTTTGCCTGTTTCTGTTTCATTTTTGTTTGTCACTTCTGTCTTATCTCCCTGTTCCTTCTCTTGTCCTATTTATCTCTCATTTTTTTCATTTTCTTTGTGAACTATGTGTACATGATGAACTAATGGGAATTTGTATGTTGATTTTACTGAGTATCTGTCTATCTATCTATCTATCTATCTATCTATCTATCTATCTATCTGTCTGTCTCTGTCTGTCTGTCTGTCTGTCTGTCTGTTACTCATCGCCTCCCTCATTTCTTGTAGTAACCCCCCCACGATAGCGCAACACACCGGCACTCCGTTTTCTGTTGTAAAGAGAAACAAATCGCATATAACATCAGAGAACTGAACCCACTCACTCCTACACCAACCAGTTTCTCGCACTTATTCAGGCTACAGACGAATGTATTCTGCCGAGAGAAACTCTTGTTCTCTAAAGGGTTAAAACCTATCTAGTGCGTGATTATGTAGTTAGGGTTAGATGGAGCATGCTAGTTAAATTCTCAAGGATCGTAGAGTGGAAATTTCTCGAAACTGTGAAGGTACAAGAATGCACTTATCGTACTCAAGGGGTTAGGTCGTTGTACTCAAGGGGTTAGGGTTTAGGTCATTGTACTCAAGGGGTTAAGTCATCGTACTCAAGGGGGTTAAGTCATCATAGTCTACAGGTAAACTCATCGGACTGAAGGGGTGAATTCTATAAACGTAAGTAGTAGAGTCAGTCACAGAGTAATTTCGATGCCATTATTGCATGTAAAATTATGTGTTAGGTATAAATCAACTGGTTAGCTCTGATCTTTAATCTTCACATGAACTAGGAAAAATAATTCTACGAACCTCTGAGAATCTGGACTTTGTGTCGTACCTTATGATAAAGTACTTGACGTTAATGTGGTAAGTGGATGGTATGTGTCGTAGTGGATATTAATGTGAGGTACTGTGCTCACCTGCCATAGGATGCACTGTAGGTGTGGTCGTTAGTGTGGTTTTATAATGTGTTTTATTCTCCGGAGACTCGTGTAAGGTAGGACAGGTGTGTTTAATTATATGAGGTATGGGACACAGTTTATATATGATGCTATATATAGAGGCCTGTTTATTATACAGAGTGACTTATAGGACACAGGTCAATTATACGATGCGATATATATATATAGAGTAGATCCCTGTTTATGATATAGCTTACAATTATATGACAAGTCATTTACGACGTGAATTATAGAGCTTTACTAATAATGTGAAAAAAAGTTATAGGGCACAACTCATATATGAAGAGGTAGTACTTAACTCGTTCCATAAAAGGTGTTCTCTCAAGAGTATCATTAAGGTAAGGGCAGGTATGGTTAAATTAGGTGTCGTCTAGCGCTCATCATCTTCCTAGGAGGAGCGACAACGTTTTCCCTGTTGTGTTGGTGGACACTTTCTGAAAAATACCCACAAGGGAAGTACACGTGTGTTTAATGAGGCAGGTGTGTGTGTGTAGGTGTGTTTATTGGGGGCAAGTGTGTTTATTGAGGGTAGGTGTGTATACAAATGTGTTTAATGTGACGTGTGTGTGTGTGTGTGTTTCTATTGAAGACAGGTGTATGTTCAGGTGTGTTTATTGAAAGCAGATGTATGTTCCTTCTAATTAGTACTAAATAATTGTATCTTGTTAAAGTAGAATAACACTGATTTTTAATGCTATTTTGGATGTAATTTTTATGCTTGAAGTCCAGGTATTAAAGAAGTCAGTATACGTACATTTGATCACAGGTAGAAATGATCTTACGAACTTTTTTGAGAATCAGGACCTAAGGCCTCCCAGGTGTAGGTGGGAGAACACATCTACCTGGCTCACTTAAGCGTAGACAAAAAGGTGATGGTGGCCTAAATGGCGTCGAGATTGCACCGGGACTCGACCGTAACTAAGATGTGTTCCCTCATCACCCGTTACAAGGGGTAGAATTTAATCATGTGAAACCAAGGATCCCGATGGTGGTTCGCTCTTGGCTTCTTTTATGGCGTCTCTTGTGACTTCTTTTGTGGCGTCTTTTGTGGCGTCTTTTGTGGAACTTCTTGTAACGTCTCTTTGTATCCTCTGTAGCGTCTTTTATATCCCGCTTTTATTGTGGAAGGATTTTGGTTAGGTTAGTTTAAGTTAGGTTTGGTTTGGCTAAGTTAGGTAAGGCAAGGCAAGGCAAGGCTAGGTTAGGTTAGGTTAGGTTAGGTTAGGATTCTGTAGCCTAAAGGTAACATAGAGTTATACATAAAATCAAATTAAAAGCAACAAATTACTCAAACGAAACGAACAGCACCAATAAAGAAGAGTAAATAACAAACACTTGTTGATAAAAAATAATAAAAAACGAATCCTGTGATTTACTTGTTATGTTCTGATGTTGCTTCTGAATTACTATTATGGTTAATCGGAATTATATCTATTATTTATTGTTGACATAGCTGTAAGTCAGGAGAAAATGTACAGGGTGATTGAAAAAAGAATACGTATAGTTTAAATGGTTATGAATTGATACTGGGCATTCTTTATTTTTATATCACCCTGTAGAGTGTAGCTGGTGTTTCTCTCTCTCCCTCTCTCGCGCGCTCTCTAGATTTGGCATTGTTTTGTTGATTCGTTTTCTTTCTCTTCTTGTTTACTTAATATCTGCTTTTGTCTTTTCTTGGTGGTTCTATTCTACATTCCTGTTTGAGTGTAATTACTTGAGCGACCTTCATTCTCTCTCTCCGTCTTCCTCATCATCTTTTCCTTCCTTCTTTCTTCTTCCCTCCTCCCTTCCTCTTCTGCTTCAGTCTCCTCTCCCCCTCCTCCTCCAACAGAGGATATACGACAGGCAGGCCACATAACTCCACCAAGGGCTCCCCCACCGAGTGTTAAATTGGTACATAACCTTGACGTCTTACTCGCGCCCTTGGCTCCTCGAGACGTTCAGAATACTACCTGGCTCACACCTGTGTTACCTGGGTCTATCTGGCTCACACCTGTGTTACCTGGGACTATATGGCTCACACCTGTGTTACCTGGGACTATATGGCTCACACCTGTGTTACCTGGGACTATCTGGCTCACACCTGTGTTACTTGAGACTGCCTGGTTCACACCTGTGTTACCTGGGATTACCTAGCGCACACCTGGGTCACACCTGTGGGGTGGGATAAAAGATGGGGTACTTAGGAACTTTGGGGTAGGTTGAATGGGTCTCCTAATTACGTTAAAGGAACCCAGTGTTGGATTACGAGGTCTTGTTCTTCTATTAACGAAGTAAAGAGATCCTCTCCTTCCGTTGAAACCTTCTTTATAGACTTTCCAGGTATGTCACATTAAGAAAGGTAAACCTCTTAATGGAGTTGTTTACCTGGTGGAAAGGTGCAACTGGTATTCCCTACATTGTTTGTTTGGTTACACACACACACACACACACACACACAGCTTCAATCTACCGTTTCGCTAATACCAATTCAAAACCTCCTTATATAATCTCCTTGAAAGTAATTATATAATCAATTTCTATATCAAATTATACTACCTTATATAATTTACTACGACTGCAATCCCTGGATCTCTATAATGTTACATAAGTCTTTCTCGTAGCATCACCAAGTCAAGTCCCTCTCGTAGCATCACCACGTCAAGTCCCTCTCGCAGTACCACCACGTCAAGTCCCTCTCGCAGCACCACCACGCCAAGTCCCTCTCGCAGCACCACCACGCCAAGTCCCTCTCGCAGCACCACCACGTCAAGTCCCTCTCGCAGCACCACCACGCCAAGTCTCGCAGCATCACCACGCCAAGTCCCTCTCGTAGCACCACCACGTCAAGTCCCTCTCGCAGCACCACCACGCCAAGTCCCTCTCGCAGTACCACCACGTCAAGTCCCTCACCACCACGTCAAGTCTCTCGCAGCATCACCACGTCAAGTCCCTCTCGCACCACCACGTCAAGTCGCCAAGTCCTCTCGCAGCACCACCACGTCAAGTCCCTCTCGCAGCATCACCACGTCAAGTCCCTCTCGTCAGCACCACCACGTCAAGTCCCTCTCAGCACCACCAGTCCCTCTCGCAGCACCACCACGTCAAGTCCCTCTCGCAGTACCACCACGTCAAGTCTCTCAGCATCACCACGTCAAGTCTCTCGCAGCATCACCACGCCAAGTCGCAGCACCACCACGCCAAGTCCTCTCGCAGTACCACCACGTCAAGTCCCTCAGTCCCTCGCAGTACCACCACGTCAAGTCCCTCTCGCAGCACCACCACGTCAAGTCCCTCTCGCAGCACCACACACCAGTACCACCACGCCAAGTCAGCATCACCACGTCAAGTAGCATCACCACGCCAGGCAGCACCACCACGTCAAGTCTCGCAGCATCACCACGTCAAGCAGCATCACCACGCCAAGTCCTCCACACCCAGTCCCTCTCGCAGTACCACCACGTCAAGTCCCTCTCGCAGTACCACCACGTCAAGTCTCTCTCGCAGCATCACCACGTCAAGTCCCTCTCGCAGTACCACCACGTCAAGTCCCTCTCGCAGTACCACCACGTCAAGTCTCTCTCGCAGCATGAGTCCTCTCGCAGCACCACCACGCCAAGTCCCTCTCGCAGTACCACCGTCAAGTCCTCTCGCAGTACCACCACGTCAAGTCCCTCTCGCAGTACCACCACGTCAAGTCTCTCTCGCAGCATCACCACGTCAAGTCCCTCTCGCAGTACCACCACGTCAAGTCCCCAGTGTTTTGTTTGTTGTCTTAACTTTCCAGTACGGGGAAGCTTTTCAGTGAATGTTTTCCAGTAAATGCTGAGAGTTGAATTCTCTGGAAATTCATGTTTGTTTTGGTGGAAACTTGGTAGGCGAATCGTCCTGTGCCTCCTGGAGCTGTTGGTTCGACCCCTGATTCACAATGTCTCGACTGGGGTTATGTGTGTGTGTGTGTGTGTGTGTGTGTGTGTGTGTGTGTGTGTGTGTGTGTGTGTGTGTGAGTTAATAGTTTGTTTTCACTTCGTTCTTAACTGTCGTCTTGGTGATCGATTTTAGCTTAACCTTTATCAGTTTATATTTAATAATATCCTCAGCTAGATGTCAGCCACACCAATAGCTGACGTTTATAGCTTCAGGGTTAATTTGAAATACATTTTTATCTCTACTCTGACCAGCTAAATTGTGTTAACTTTTGTGTATAGAATCTCTAGGTTTCTTAGCTGAGTTCTGCAGTAGCTAGCTGTCTCTTAGCTTTCCAGTCTCTCCACGGCAGAGATGGTACGTTTTTAATCTTGGTCTCTTAAGAAGAATTAATTTGTAATCGGATTGGTTTTGTGAGGTCTTTGATGGGTGTGTGTGTATGTGTGTGTGTGTGTGTGTGTGTGTGTGCTTTGTCTGTCTGTCTGTCTGTATGTATGTCTGTCTTTGTTAGGAAATTGCTTTTATTTATATATTTATTTATGTGTGTGTGTGTGTGTGTGTGTGTGTGTGTGTGTGTTGTACTCAGAAAAAAAAAAGTTTGTGAATCTGGCTCTGAACCCCCACCCCTTACACACACACACACACACACATTAACACGCTGCACCTTGAACACAACCTTGCATGAGCTCTTCAGTAATCCGCTTACACCTTGTTTTATTCCCGCCTCCCCCCACCCCCCCCGCTGCGGTGTCTGCATGTGGCACAGTATCTTCCTCGTTGCATTATCACGTGGTATTGCAATGACTGGTTGGCTCGTGAATCATGCAGAAAATGTTTGTGTTATCATCCCTGTTGCATTAACGCATCACTGAGTAATACTTGGTTTGCACATACATCATGCAATGACTGTTATCATTCTTGTTGCATCATCACGTGGTCTTGCAATGACCAGTTCGTGCGAAAGTAGTGAAATATCAATTGACTTATTAATATTGTTGTATCTTCACGTGGTCCTTCTATTTGTAAGTAAGTTGAGTAGTGTCTCTCTTTTCTGTATTTTTCTCTCTTGGGTCATTAGACAGTCATGCAATGTCAGTGTGGTGTGAAAATGATGCATTACCCCTGACACGCTATTTTCTTATCTACATATGATGATTTACTGCCCAGTTGTGGACGTAAATCAAACAATTTTTAGCTTCTCATTTTATTACCTTTGTCGTTGCATTAAAATTCGGTGTTGCAATGTCCGTTTGGAACATAAATCTTGCTACACGTCCATACTCTGTACTTCGTCGTTGTATTAGCACATAGTCTTGAAATGTCCAGTTGGTAGATATATGTTGCAGTCACTCAATTTTCTTATCTTCCGTGTTGCATTAACAGATGGTCATGCAACGTTCAGGGTGACACGACTTTTTGTTTCGACATTTTCTTGTCTCCGTTGTTGCAATAAATGAGGAATTTGCAACAGTTTATTTTGTATATCAATCACACAGTATATCATTATTTTCTTACCTTTTAAGGCCCAATGTGGAGAGAGCTTTCTCAGCCTATATCACAGTAGGTTCAACACGTCAACACGGCCAGAGCACCACGACCACCTCCCTGCCTGCCGTGTGTTCTCCCTTATGTAATCAATAAGGGGAGTACAAATACCTCCCCTCCCTGAGGCATTACGGTATGATTGTAAACAGGGGAGATAAGGGGGGTGACGGTAGAGGGAGGGGGGAGATGTAAACAAGGGAGTGTGGGAGTGTTATTAGGTGGTGGCAGGAGATGTAAACAGGGTAGGGTGGGGGTTGTATATAGGGGGGTGATGTTGAGGGTGTGGGGAGATATAAATGGGGGTGAAGGGTAATGAAAAAGAGGATAACACTTGAGGTAATGGAAGGTGTGCCGAGGGAGGAGTAAGAGGTAGGAGGAGGAGGTAAGAAGGAAGTGGTGATGGAAGGAGGAAGTAAAAATGAAGGAAGAAGAGATAAAGGGAGGAAGAGGAGGAGCAGAAGGTAAATGGAAGAGATGGGGGACACACATGGGAAGAAGAAGAAGAAGAAGAAGAAGAAGCCTGGGGTTTATGACAACACTGAAGCGCTATTGACAGTGTGGGGAGAGGGGGAGATACTGTGCCTCAGGTGGTAGATGAGCGGGGAGAGGGGAGGCAAAGGGGAGGGAGAGAGGGGAAGGAAGGAGGACAGAAGAGGTGGGAAAGGGGAGGAGAGGGGTCGATAGGGGAGGAGGGCATGATGGATGAGGGAAGAAGATAGAGCCAAAAAATAGGGGTGAGGCGGAGGGGGGGGGGGATTAGGGACAGAGGAGGGGAAGCCAGGCGAAAGGGAGTTGAAGGAAGTAAAGAAGGAACGGGAAGGACGAATGGAAGGGAAAGGGAAGACGGGAATAGGGGAGGGGGAAAATGGGAATAGAGGAGGGAAGGGGCATAATAAAGTGACAAGAAACAGTTTCCTTCGCGTAGAGAGAGAGAGATAGGGAGAGAGAGACGATAAGGAAGAGGAAAGGGAGAGTAAACGAGAGGAAGGACGTCGTAGAGAAGAGGAAGAAAGGAACCGAATGAGAGCCGAAGGGTAGAAGAGAATTATATTAATAACAGGGGGAGTGAAAATGAGTGATTCTCTCTCTCTCTCTCTCTCTCTCTCTCTCTCTCTCTCTCTCTCATTACTTCCCTCTCCTTTTTCTCCTTCCTTCTACTTTCTCTCCTTCTCCCCTCTCCCCTCCCCGTCCACTTCCCAGTCAGTGTACACACAGTTAATTATGACAGTCAGTAAATGCAAAACCTGCTGCAGTGTTGTGTCTTTTCCACTCACCGTCCATGTTTTTTGTTTTTCCTGTACACACACACACACACACACACACACACACACACACACACACACACACACGAGTCTCACATATTAAACGAATCAGAATAAGTCATATTTTTTAGGACTGAAATACAATCAGATTCATTGAGTCAATAGATGAGTTACCTAGACAGACAGACAGACAGACACAGACACACACAGATAGATAGGCAAACAGACACAGATAATCACTGGTAGATAGACACAGAGACATACACAGACATAAATAGACACAGACAGATAGACATATACAGACAGACAGACAGACAGACAGAGGTTAACAGATCGTGCGTGTAAGAGAAGAAGGGAAATTGTTGGTTGGTGGACAGACACTCTGGGTGGAGAGAGAGCCAGAATGTAAATGGTTGGACCGGCGGAGTGTGGGAAACATATTTACATACTGTGACATTGATATTGGTCAACACACTCACCTCACTCAAGCAAACTCACTCACTCACTCACTCACTCAGGCCAACTCACTCACTCACCCACTCATTTACTCAGGCCAACTCACTCACTCACTCAAGCAAACTCACTCACTCAGGCCAACTCACTCACTGTCCCACTCATTTACTCAGGCAAACTCACTCATTCACTCACGCAAATGGTAGTGCGTCGTTGAAATCCAGCGTTTATATTGGTCAACAAACTCAAACCACTCACTCACTCAGGCCAACTCACTCACTGTCCCACTCATTTACTCAGGCAAACTCACTCATTCACTCACGCAAATGGTAGTGCGTCGTTGAAATCCAGCGTTTATATTGGTCAACAAACTCAGCTCACTCACTGCAAGGATAAAAGATTAGGAGACTGTAAGATTAGGGATTAGTTGTGTCATAGAGAGAAATTCCTGGAGATTGGTAGAAAATTGATGAGGAGAGAGTCTTGTGATTAGCAGTCCAGAAGATTGGTATGGGAGGGATTACAGTGTGATTAGTGGTTCAGACGATTGGATAGGTCCATTTAAGGTCACTCAGAAGATTGGTAAGGAAGTGTGACTGATGAAATATAAGATTGGTAAAGATGGGATAGCACTAATTGGTGATCCAGGCGATTGGAAGGACCTTTTAATGACTCGAGATTGGTAATGGCCATGAAGATTGGCAAGGAAGGGATAACAGTGTGATTAGTAGTCCAGAAGATTGGTAGGTCCCCATAGTGTGATTGGGCGTGGAGGAGATTGGTTGGCGAGGAGGTTAGATTGATGGCACACATCCGGCAGATTAATAGCTTGGGCCGGACTGAGTGTTAGTGGTGGCCAACCTCCAGATTGCCGCCCTGATCTAGTAATGGGCTACTGGCACTGGCTATCGGGCTACGAAGGGTTACTGCGATGACTGGCAGGCAACCTTAGGCTACTTTAATGACTAACAGGCTACCGAAGGCTACGGCAATGGCTCCTTTGACGGCAGAATGACAGGATGGATGGCAGGATAGGCGGTAGGCCGGTTGGATGGGTGACACAGATAGGACGATGGGATGGGTGGCAGGTAGGGTGGGTAGAGGGATGGGTGCCAGACAAGTAGGGTGGACGATGGGATGGGTGGCAGGTAGGGTGGGTGGAGGGTGGCATAATTGAGTGTCTTACGCGTGAGTAGGCGGGCGGGCGGCGTTTCACGTCGTCCGTGTACGACCTGTGACCGCCAGCAGATGGTTGGAGGAAGGGAGAAGAGAGAAGGAAGAAGGGGGAGAAGACATGGATAAAGGAAGGGGGTCTTTCTGTCAAGGGGTAAGGGAGGAAAGAAAGAATAGAGGAAAGGAAGGAAATAACGCTAAAGGGAATAGTGAAGGAAGAGGGAACAAACTGAAAGAATATTTGATAAATGAATGGAAGAATATACATTATATGAAGAGTAAAGTCGAGAAATAGGCGAAGCAGAAGAAGGCTATATAACGAAAGAGGAGCAAGCAGGAATAATAATAATTTGGATAAGAGGGGAATACCAATAAGGAGGTCTGTAACAACATATATGACTCTGGGAATATGGAAGAAATTATAAAAAAAATGAAAAAATGACAAAAGTGAATAATAACAATAATAATTTTGATAATAATCATAATCAGAAGAAGAATAAGAAGAAGAAGAAGCTTAGACGACTGTAAGACTGAACAACCATCTTTCACCACAACGCAATCACAGTGAGTTGATGATGTGACCCAGTTTCCGATATTAAGTTCCCGTTTTTAACTCACTCTGTCTGTAATCGGATTTGTCACCTGTTCTTTCACGCGACCCAGAAGTATGACCTACCGTGGGATGAGGCCTGATGTGACCTACAGCTTTAGATGGGAGTTGGTAGGGCATAAATTTTGAGTATAAATTAACCCCCATGTGAAATGACCCTTGGAAGTGACCTATCATTCATGTGTGATGGTAACTTATGTGACACGACCTCTGTGTACCTTACGTAACTTCACCTTGGTGTACCTTACGTGACCTGTCCTCGGTGTACTTTACGTAACTTGACCTTGGTGTTCCTTACGTGACCTGTCGTCAGTGTACCTTACGTAACTTGACCTTGGTGTTCCTTACGTGACCTGATCTGACCCCGGTGCACCTTACGTACACCTTACTTGACCTGAACTGGCTCTCTGGCTCACCCAGGCAGCAGCAGGTGTGGGAGTCATAGTATAAAGAGACGCCGCCTTGGCTTAGCGCTCTTACCTGGCCCTTTCAGGTAAATTAGATTCATCGGGCACCTCATTAAGGTGTCTTGTGTCAGTCTTGCTGCCTTTCTCCTTCCTCTCCTGATGAAGGATGGTTCGACCCTGTCTCTTTGACTTTACCTGTCTGTTTTTTGCCTGTCTCTTACGTTTCCCCTGTCTGTTTTTATGTCTGCTTGTCTGTTGAGCTTTCTTCATTCACCTGTCGGTATGTCTCGTCTATCAACGTGTATGTTTGATTTCCAGTACCTGTCGTCTTGTTCCTCTCGTTTACCTGTCTTTCTGTTCCTCTTTTACCTGTCTATATACTCTTCGTCTACCTGGTGACTGTATTCCTCCAGGGAAAGACTGTGACAGGCTTTAATTTTAATACTATTTCTTCCGTACAGGTAATGAGGTTTTCTAATCTACTCTCTCTCGGGGTTATATCACATGCTCTCATCTACCCTCCCTCGGGGTAGTTACGTACTCTCATCTACCTTATTTATGTGAAGTTACGGATTCTCCTTCTACTGTACTTATGTGTAGTTACGTATTCTCGTCTCACAGGCGTCTGAGTAATTAATTGATTTGAACAATTCAGGTGTTTTAGAAATTCAGATGTTTGAGTAGTTCAGATGTTCGATAAATTCAGGTGTTTATTAGGTTAGGTTATTATTAGGGTGCTTAATCTTAAGGTGAAATAAACTGTAGCGCGGTAACCTTTATGTAATCTAGTGAGTCAGTCACGAGTGCATCTATAGAGCTGCTGGCGCTCCTAGAAAATGAAAGAACACGTGAGATAAAGTAACATTCACTGTGTTGTAAAACATATGAGAAATAACAGGGACGAAAAAATGAAGACGTGAGACTTATGTGAGTTGAAGAATCTCTCACAAAGACTCAGGGGGCAAAAAATTATAGGAATTATGAGAAGTGACAAGAATTGAAGACGCGTGTGTGTGTGTGTGTGTGTGTGTGTGTGTGTGTGTGTGTGAGGAGGAAGGTGGTAGTACTTTAGTGAGCCGCGCTGAGAAAATTATAGTGAGATGGTATGAACGTGGTGAGTGTAAGTCCAGTGATAGCCTGGCCAAGGTGATTTGTGGTAGAGAGGTTGGAGGAGGAGGTAGTGGGTTTGAAGATTGGAGGAGGAGGTAGTGGGTTTGAAGGTTGGAGGATGAGGTAGTGGGTTTGAAGGCTGGAGGAGGAGGGGAGGGTTTGAAGGTTGGAGGAGGAAGTGGGTTTGAAGGTTGGAGGAGGAGGTAGTGGGGTTTGAAGGTTGGGAGGAGGAGGTGTGTTTGAAGGTTGGAGGAGGAGTTGGGGTTTGAAGGTTGGAGGAGGAGGTAGTGGGTTTGAAGGTTGGAGGAGGAGTTAGTGGGTTTGAAGGTTGGAGGAGGAGGTAGTGGGTTTGAAGGTTGGAGGAGGAGGTAGTGGGTTGCAAGCCGAGGAGAGGTAGGGGTTTGAGGGTTGGAGGAGGAGGTAGGGTTTGAAGTTGGAGGAGGTAGTGGTCGAAGTCGGAGGAGGAGGAGGTAGTGTGCATTTGTAGGTGAATGGAAGAAGAGGAGGAGGAAGGGAAGATTAATACACTTATTTTTGTATAATATGAGGTATATCTATTTACACATGAGGTATATCTATTTACATATGAGGTATATCTATTTACACATGAGGTATATCTATTTACACATGAGGTATATCTATTTACACATGAGGTATATCTATTTACACATGAGGTATATCTATTTACACATGAGGTATATCTATTTACACATGAGGTATATCTATTTACACATGAGGTATATCTATTTGAGCATAAGGTATATACGTAATGCATAACAGAGTCGAGAAATAGTAGACATCTTGAAGAAAGTTTTTGGGCCAAGTTTTATAAGTTAATCTGAGGGAAGTTTACTTTAAGACTTGATGTGGTCATTGTTGTGTTGGTGGATGTGTAATACTTGGATTGGGTTAGGATTTGTTGTTGTTGTTGTTGTTGTTGTATAGATCCCCAGCTGTAATAGACCCCCAGCTGTAATAGACCCCCAGTTGTATTAGACCCCAGTTGTATTAGACCCCAGTTGTATTAGACCCCAGTTTCAATAGACCTGAGACTTAATAATCATTGTTTTCCTAGACCACAAACACCTTCCAAAATTTGTGAAGATTTTAACTAAACTGACTAAAAAATTTTACTCCTCCAAAATATACAGAAAAATTTATTGGGTTCAGATGGTAGCAAATCTTCATTCCTCCAAGTTGGTGAGAATTAGCTGATGCCCAATAACCAGGGGGCTGACCTGGTGAGTGCCTTTAGTTGGGGGAGGTGACCTGGGGACCTGTGGAGTGCCTTTAGTTGGGGAACGTGACCTGGGGACCTGTGAGTGCCTTTTGTTGGGGGAACGTGACCTGGGGACCTGTGGAGTGCCTTTAGTTGGGAACGGACCTGGGGACCTGTGAGTGCCTTTAGTTGGGGGAGGACCTGGGGACCTGGGAGTGCCTTTAGTTGGGGGAGGTGACCTGGACCTGTGAGTGCCTTTAGTTGGGGAACGTGACCTGGGGACCTGTGGAGTGCCTTTAGTTGGGGGAGGTGACCTGGGGACCTGTGAGTGCCTTTAGTTGGGGAACGACCTGGGGACCTGTGAGTGCCTTTAGTTGGGGAACGTGACCTGGGGACCTGTGAGTGCCTTTATTGGAACGACCTGGGGACCTGTGAGTGCCTTTGTTGGGGAACGACCTGGGGACCTGGAGGTTTTAGGTTGGGAACGTGACCTGGGGACCTGTGAGTGCCTTGTTGGGGATGTGACCTGGGGACCTGGGAGTGCCTTTTAGTTGGGGGAGGTGACCTGGGGACCTGTGAGTGCCTTTAGTTGGGGAACGTGACCTGGGACCTGTGAGTGCCTTTTAGTTGGGGGAGGTGACCTGGGGACCTGTGAGGCCTTTAGTTGGGGGAGGTGACCTGGGGACCTGTGAGTGCCTTTAGTTGGGGGAGGTGACCTGGGGACCTGGGAGTTTTAGTTGGGGAACGTGACCTGGGGACCTGTGAGTGCCTTTAGTTGGGGGGAGGTGACCTGGGGACCTGTGAGTGCCTTTAGTTGGGGGAGGTGACCTGGGACCTGGAGTTTTAGTTGGGGAACGACCTGGGGACCTGTGAGTGCCTTTTAGTTGGGGGAGGTGACCTGGGGACCTGTGAGTGCCTTTTAGTTGGGGGAGAGGTGACCTGGGGACCTGTGAGTGCCTTTAGTTGGGGAGGTGACCTGGGGACCTGTGGATTGCCTTTAGTTGGGGGAGGTGACCTGGGGACCTGTGAGTGCCTTTTAGTTGGGGGAGGTGACCTGGGGACCTGGAGTGCCTTTAGTTGGGGGAGGAGGTGACCTGGGGACCTGTGAGTGCCTTTAGTTGGGGGAGGTGACCTGGGGACCTGAGTTTTTAGTTGGGGGAACGTGACCTGGGGACCTGTGAGTGCCTTTAGTTGGGGGAGGACCTGGGGACCTGTGAGTGCCTTTAGTTGGGGAACGTGACCTGGGGACCTGTGAGTGCCTTTTAGTTGGGGAGGTGACCTGGGGACCTGTGGAGTGCCTTTAGTTGGGGAACGTGACCTGGGGACCTGTGAGTGCCTTTAGTTGGGGAACGTGGGGGGACCTGTGATTGCCTTTTAGTTGGGGGAGGTGACCTGGGGACCTGGAGTGCTTTTAGTTGGGGGAACGTGACCTGGGGACCTGGAGTGCCTTTAGTTGGGGGAGGTGACCTGGGGACCTGTGGGATTGCCTTTAGTTGGAGGTGACCTGGGGACCTGTGAGTGCCTTTAGTTGGGGGAGGTGACCTGGGGACCTGTGAGTGCCTTTAGTTGGGGGAGGTGACCTGGGGACCTGTGAGGCCTTTAGTTGGGGGAGGTGACCTGGGGACCTGTGAGTGCCTTAGTTGGGGAGGGACCTGGGGACCTGGAGTGCCTTTTAGTTGGGGGAGGTGACCTGGGGACCTGTGAGTTTTTAGTTGGGGGAGGTGACCTGGGGACCTGGAGTGCCTTTAGTTGGGGGAGGTGACCTGGGGACCTGTGGGAGTGCCTTTTAGTTGGGGAGGTGACCTGGGGACCTGTGAGTGCCTTTAGTTGGGGGAGGTGACCTGGGGACCTGTGATTGCCTTTAGTTGGGGGAGGTGACCTGGGGACCTGTGAGTGCCTTAGTTGGGGGAGGTGACCTGGGGACCTGTGATTGCCTTTAGTTGGGGGAACGTGACCGGGACCTGGGAGGATTGGAATATCACTTGGCTTGGCCCTTACTAAGTGACCACAGAGCACTACCTGACTTGGCCCTCAATACATGGCCACGGAGTATCACCTGACCCTTAATACATGGCCACGGAGCATCACCTGGCCCTCAATAGGTGGCCACGAATACGCCTCGTACCCAAACTCCTTGTAGGAAGCCCTACTTGTGCATATAATGAAGAGCGTATCGATCTATCGGCTCAGGGCGCTGTACTCTCCGTGGTGTGCGCGCGTATAACTGGTTACGCCGTTCTTTATCCTATGGACGATCTGCGTAAAAGCCATTCTCGTGTAACGCAAGTAAAAAATGCGTTGACTCGAACAGTGACATTTACGCAATTTGATTCCTGTGGATAAGAGACATAGAAGTCATTTTTCGTGTTTGTGGGAGGAGGGTACACAAAGACAGATACACAATTTCATTCCCTCTGATTAAGTTGCATAGAGATGATTCTCGTGTTGTAGAAAGAAACAGCGACGTGAACCCATTTTTTGGGGGGTTGAAAAGCGTAGATGCCATTGTTTTGTTGTCAAGAGGCATTATGCTGAGACAGATACGCTATTTGCTTCTGTGTGGATGAGGTGCGTAGGTATTATTTGTCCATGTTTTCAGAGGCAATACGCAAACGACAGCTACACTATTTACTTGTGTAAGAAGTCAATATGCAACGACATTACACATTTTGCGTTTATGTAGTAGAGGTATACACTACGCAGGTAAGAACGAGCGCGTGGTAAACTGGCCCATCTCATTTCTCTTATTACTTTATTGCGTTGTTGGTCATTTTACGGAGGCTGGAATTGCACAGGTGAGAACCCCAGGTAGTGCTGCTACTTTTCATGTTAGTGTATTTCTTAGTAATGACGTATTTGGCGCCTTTTCCCTTATGTTTACCTCACGCGTAAATTTTAAAGTGCTGTGGGCTGTCGAGCATAAAGCAAGGGTGATGAAAAGTGGTGTTCCTCTCTCTCTCGTCTTGCCAACAATGACACTCCTTTCACGGTACGAAACTGATATACACCACACCAGTCGAGTCACGTACTAATATGCTGGTGGTGGCGATGGTGGTAGTCGTGTTGGTGGTGGTGATAGTAATGGTAATGTGATCTGGCGGTGGTAGAAAATGGTGTTGGTAATAGTGGAGCTGGTGTGGTCTGTCGGTGGTGGTAGTGGCGTTAGAAGTGATGGTGGTAGTGGTGGTAGAAGTAGTGGTTATGTGGGTCCAATGTCGGGTGGGAGGAGGAGGAGAAGGTGAGAGAAGTCTGCAGGTGAGAGAGATATTGACAAGTGGAAGTGAAATATGATGTTGTAACACCGTAGAGTTGTTGCTGTCGTCCACCAGTGATGACATTTACGTTAACAAAAACACGTACGTGATATATGTTAAGTACACACACTGCTACGTACACAACGGACGTAGTAACTCATGTCGGTGTTGATTCTCTCTCTCTTTCTGTCTCTCTCTTCCTTCCTTCTTTCTCTTCTTTAGTTTATCTTACTCGTTTCTTTCTACTTCTTTACATTACTTCTCCTCTACTACTTCTTCCTCTTTTGCACACGCTCTCTCTTCCCCCTTTCTCCTTCATTCCTCTTTCCTCATCCTCCTCCTTCTCCAACATACCTCTTCTTTCCTTTTTAAACCAATCTTTCCCTTCCTCCTTGTCCTCATTCTTCTACAACTTACCTTTTTTTCCTCCTCTTCCTCCAAAGCTCCTCCTTCAACCCACGTCTCTTCCTCCTCTGTTCCTCCTCACCAACAGAGCAACAACTTACACAGAAAAACAACAACATTAGATTAACGTCGCGAATTTGCTCCTTCCTAGACCTTTAAATTTCCTCCACCTCCTCCCCCCCCCACCCCCCACCCCAACCCCCAAAGGAGGAAGGAGGATTGAGTTCCTGGGCATCAATTTGCAGCGAATCGTTTCTATTGAATCTCTATTAACCCATCCTATTCACACCTCTTTCTCCTCCTCTAAGTCCCCCCTTTACCTCACCACCACGTTTCCCATCCTTGTCGGAAACGTGCCGTGTCTTGAAGCCTTCCACATCATCAAGAACCAAATGACTCGAGTGACATGGGTGTGTTTGCATATACGGTCATGTTGATAGTGCTTTTAAGGCTGCTGATGTGTGGAGGGGACATGGGTATTTCCAGAGTGGGAAATGCTGTGATCATGTTTCCTATTTTCAGGGCGTCGTCGTTTAGGACATGGATATTTTCAGGGAGGATTGACTTGGATATATTAGTAGTAGGACATGAGTATTTCCTGGGAGCTGACATAGGTATTTCCAGTCGGGGGAGAAAATCACGGGTCGCTGTCGAAGAGGAAACGGAAGACACGGATCTCTCCAGGGTAGGACACGGGAGGACGTTGTCGTCATAAGAAGGATATCGAAGGACTCCTCTGGGGATACTCAGGAAGGCGTAGGATATATAAAATATATTTTTTTGTCTCTTGGTCATGTTCCTCATCTCTCTCTCTCTCTCTCTCTCTCTCTCTCTCTCTCTCTCTCTGTAATTGGGTTATATTTTCTGTGTATTATTATTATTATTATTATTATTATTATTATTATTAATATTATTATTATTATACAAAGAAGATAGAGGAGCTAAACACAGACGCACACAGACAAAGGGACAGATAATATCTTAGCCAGTGTAACAGACTGAAGGAAGGCCCCTCAAGAGACGACATTAAGACAGACAGAGACAGACAGACAGATGCGGAAGTCAAATGATCTTAAGACTGACAGATTCAATCAACAGACTTCCTCAAGGAGAGAGACGGAGAGAGGTGGGAGGAAGGAAGAAGAGAGGATGAAGGAAGGGAAGGAAGAAGAGGGAGAGAGGTGGAAGGAGGGAAGAAAAGAGGATGAAGGAAGGGAGGGAAGAGGGTGGAATATGAAGGGAGGGATGGAAGGAAATGAGGGATGACAGGAGAAAGAAGAATAGATGGAAGGAAAAAGAGAAATGTGTGGAGGGATAGTAGAAGATATGAGGGAAAAGAGAGAAAAATGGTGCAAGGAAAAGGGATATAAAGAAAGGGAGAGAGAGAGAGAGAGAGAGAGAGAGAGAGAGAGAGAGAGAGAGAGAGAGAGAGAGAGAGAGAGAGAGAGAGAGAGAGAGTTGGACTTACCTCTTCCCTCATTGGCTGCTCGGTGCAGGTAACAGCCAATAACAAACCATCAAAGTAAGACACGCCAAACGTTAAATTAATGAGAAGTGTCTCGCCTGGTGACACCTGAGATGTTGAAACACCTGGTGGGTGGTACAGGAAGTCTCAATACTCGTGACGGAAATGTTGGAGTATTATTACATTTCCTGGTGATAAATTTACCCGCCTGGTACTGAATGTGTAACTGCAATATGACCTGTATGTTGTATATGAAATTATGATACGTAACGACTATTTTCAATTTAATAGCAGTAATAACAATTAATCATAAGACTTGTTCTCCCCCATACACCTTTCTACCTCATCTCTGGTATATTAAGCAGTGACCTTTAACCTTTTTTTTTCTTTCCTTTTTACTGGTGGGGGGTTAGGTGTTGGTAGAAGGACTCAGGCGAACGTTCATTAATGACGAGGTAAAGTTTGGGTGACGTCTAGCATGGGTTTTGGATGCTGGCAATGACTACAGTTAGGTTTTATTGCTCTAATGAGAGAGAGAGAGAGAGAGAGAGAGAGAGAGAGGTAAATTGGGGCAGGGTAAGTGGGTGAGAGAGAGAAGGGGACGGAAGTGAGATAAAGAGAGAGAGAGAGAGAGTAAATGTATTATTGTAGATTTTAGCGTTTTTTCTCTTTTTTCTTTTCGTTAAACTCAAACACTATGAGAGTCGTTCATTTGCTTTTGAATCTCGCTGTAAAAAGAGGCAGGAGAATGTCAACAGTATCGCTCATGTTGAACGCACACGTATGCGCACGCACACATGCATTCACGTACAGAAAGGCAAACACACACACACACACACACACACACACACACACACACACACACACACACTCACTGTTTAATTTCTTTAATAAATGTGGAGCATATTAATTCATCAACAATCTCAAGGGACATTTAAACAGGGCAAAATAAAGTGTGTTTATTTCCTCGTCTCAGTCCAGGCAAATTTCCTCATGAATTACATAAACGTTGGCGTCCAGGAGGCAGCTGTACGTTTTCCCAGACGTTTAATACACTAATAAATCTCTCTGTTATGACCAAACGTTTTTTCCGCCTCTCAAGGATCTCTACACACACAGAGAAATCCCCCTGAGTGATCACCCACCCAGATAAAAAAATAATAATAATACACACACATTAATAATATACATATATATATATATATATATATATATATATATATATATATATATATATATATATATATATATATATATATATATATATATATATATATATATATATATATATATGAGACTTTCTAATATGGGAACCAAAATTGCACTGACATATTGGAAATCCATCCCAGAACTGTACCACAATGGCGTTAATATTACACATATTCTCTAAAATGACTGTATGAAAGTTTGACTCTGGCCAGTGAACTATACCCGAGCAGCGGGGAACCAACACGAACTATATTCACAGCCCCAAGCTTTTGCGTTCTCTCATGGAGGTGATTTATTTCACGTATGTTTTTATATCCCGGGGGCACCTGTGTATATTTCTGCGTGATTACTTGTGTATTGGTGAGGTATGTATGTGTGTTTGTTTATGTGTTGGGTGGGTATGTTGTGGGGTGGGGGAGGTATGTGTGTGTGTGGTGGTGATGATTGTGGAGTGGTGAGGCGAATTTGTGTGGTTGGGGGTTGTAGGGAAGGGATTTTGTTGTTGTGTATGTATGTATGTATGTATGTATGTATGTAGATATTTAATACTTCATGCGTATATATGTATCTGTATTTTTACATTAAGTGTAATAGTATTAGATTATTAAGGATCTTTGAGACTCCATACTGATATTAGGGGTGTCTGGGAGTGTGGCAGTGGGTTCTGTATTAAGTTAAGAGAGCTAAAGAGTTGGATAAAGGGAATAGACAGTATTAGGGCAGGATTAAAGGGGTTTACTGTATCTTAACTAAGGTAAAACCCAAAATATAACCCTGAAATACTCCTAAAGACCCATCGAATACTTTATAACATAACGCAACCCAGCGTAACCTAGTGTCTCCTGTCCTAACCTAACTTAACCTAGTCTCTCCTGTCCTAACCTAACTTAACCTAGTCTCTCCTGTCCTAACCTAACTTAACCTCTCCTATATTAAGTTGACCTATCCTTAACCTAACCTATATTAAATTAAGCTAACCTTGCCTATCGTAAATTAATGTATGGTAACCTATACTGAGATATTCTAATTAACCTCAACCGTACTTAATACATTACCACTGTGCCACCACTGCCTCCAGACCTCACGTCTTCTGGGTCGATAAGAAGAGTAAACATAACTAAGGAGGGGTGGGCGGTCACTTCCAGGGAGTAAGGCTTTATTAAGACGTCCCAAGCATAGTGTCTTGGGCATTCCCGGAATTTATTATATTAGGAAGGTAAGAGTTATTGTCTTCACGGTTCATGCTTGATTAGTGTCATCTCACCTCTCCTATATCTCACCTGTCTTGGATTTTCCTGGAATTCTTGACAATGAGAGATCACGATCCCTGTGTCTTTAAATTAATGTTAGTCACCTGTTCGGGATATTCACAGAATTCTTGGCATTTTTAAGAAAATGTGGACCTTCGCCCTTCAGTCTTGATTAATACCACCTCACTTGTCTTGGTTATTCCGGGAATTCCAGGCATTATTAAGACAACAGGATGCCTGTGTCTTCCAGTGTCTTGAAGGTAGATTAATACTACCTCACCTGTCCCGGTACTGCCGAAATTCGTGGCATTATTAAGACGTCAGAAGCACAATGTCTTGCAGTGTCTTCAACGTAGATTAATACTACCTCACCTGTCCCGGGTACTTCTCCAGGTGGGGTGATAAATAAAACGTCGTGAGGGGCGTCGCGCGTCATTTCTCAGTCCTCACTTTTATCGAGTGGAGGAGCCGGGTACCTGTCCAGGTGAGGGATTGAGGGGGGGGGGTTCTCGGCTCGCGTTTTGTATGTTGTTCCAGTCAGGTGGTTTCTGGGAAGTGTTGTGGTGTGTGTGTGTGTGTGTGTGTGTGTGTGTGTGTGTGTGTGTTCGAATTTCATGTGCTATATTCTCTCGGTTTTATTAGTTTCCTTTCCATATCTCTTTAGTCTTTACTATTTATCTCACTGTTTCCTTTAATATTTATATATCTTTTTCTATTATTTATGTTTCTTTATTCTTTTCCTTTTCTCTTTTACTATTTCTCAATTTCCTTTACTATTTATCTTATCCTTCTTCATTACTCATGTTTCATTTTATTCTCTCTCTCTCTCTTATTTATTTCCTACTCACTTTGGTTACAACGTTGAAATATTCGTCCTGTGGCAGTGTTGATCCAAAAATAAGACCCAATTTTAGCATGCTATTGGATCTTTCTACGTAGAAATATGTGCGTTTGTTGTAGTGAACATTGTGTGTGTGTGTGTGTGTGTGTGTGTGTGTGTGTGTGTGTGTGAGTTCTAAATCAGCTACACAAAAACACACACAGTATTTTAATGCACTTGGTAATAACTGCCCGATTTCAGAATGGTTTAAGTGCTCACAAATTTTTTCAGTGTAAAGCAACTCACACCTTATTAATTTGCTCACCTGTTGACGTGATATGTTGAGGCAAGTTGAATACATGAGTTAAAAATGGAAAAGTCCTCGAAAAAGAACAAATAATAATAATAAAAAATTTAGGTCGACAATATATATTTTTTTTCCGGTACGTGACTTTTGAATACATGTCGGAGACGTTGGTGAAACTGTGAACTAATCGAGTTGATAAATAGTTGATTAGTTAATTAAATAGATATATAATTGAACAAGTCGATTATATTTGTCGATGAAAATTGGTACTTGACAAATTGTATTTTTTTCTAACGGGATAAAGACCTTCACGTGTGATAAATCGTTTCAGTCAGGTTAGTAAAATCGGGCTTTGGGATAATAATGTTGTCAGATATGTTTAATACGCAATTTATAAATGACATGCCAAGGAAGGTACAGTAAAAAAATGAATGCGAACTAATTTAGACCGTGTGAATTTTGCTCGACATACGACTTTGAATTGATGCGAAGTCATTAAATAACACGACAGGTGTGATTACCGTTGATAACATTGTGTGTGACTGGTAATAACGCCATTATGGCCAGCACATTACGCATTAATTATTGAAAAATGACTCAATTTCCGGATGAAGACAGTGCCCAACTTGTCCGTGTGTCGTTTGTCTTTCTTTAATTACAGGTGTCAGTGTTTACCTTCATTAAACTAAGATGTCAACGTGTCTATAACGTTTACCTTTGCTTAATTACAGGTGTTAATTTATCTGTACAGTGTTTAACAGGACATTTAGTTTATATAACCCAGTAGTTTTATCTCTTTTATTTTTAATTGTTGATGATTATTGTAATTACTGACCTAGTTACGTACTCGGAGTTGTTGAAGTGAAGTTATACATTATAGCGTCAACATCAACACTATAAATGTCACGACCACCTGGAGACACGAAGACAGGTGATATATAAATTAGTGTGTATTAATTACATTGGTCACCTGGCTCTTTAACAGTCACTTATTTTTTTAATTACAGGTATGAGGTCAAATGTATACGTGTTTTAATTTGTAATTCAGCTGTGTGTGTGTGTGTGTGTGTGTGTGTGTGTGTGTGTGTGTGTGTGTTTCTGCGTTTATCAAGTAAGTTTTTCCACCTGTGTCCAAAATATTTATACCTGTATCTTTCATTTTTTTCGTTTCACCTTTTTGCTTGTCCCAGCTTTCTATATCATTCTGTGTTCTGTGCGTGTATTCGTCCCTCCAAAATATACAGGTATGTTTTTTCATACGAAATTGAGAATGTGTGTGAATCGTACAGGTGTGTGTGTGTGTGTGTGTGTGTGTGTGTGTGTGTGTGTGTGTGTGTGTGTGTGTGTGTGTGTGTGTATGTGTGTGTGTGTGTGAGGCTTGTTTTTTGTTTTTTGAGGGATATTATTTTATGGCGCAGAAACGATCAGATGCGGGTTTCCAAGTGGTGAATTTTTTCGTTTTTTTTATACGCAATTGTCAGTTTTTGTCAATATTTTTTTATGCTTCGCTTGTTTTTTGTTTCGCCTGAATAGTGTGAGACATTTCGGTCTTGTGGTCGTCGTCAGCGTTTTCGTCAGCTTGGTCGTCGTTATCCTATACACACACTTCCTGGTTCATGGAATTTTTAAATTAAATTATTCACTTGGTAGAGATAGTTTATTAAATATTAATATAGAAGTGTTTAACATATATGAACAGTATATATTTTAGGGTAAAAACTGGAACATTTTGAGGTAACGTATTTGATAATGCTCTTGAGTCTTATTAGTTAACATATTAGACAGAGTTCTCATGGTCATGTATATTTAAAGTATATTTTAAAAGAATTGATGTAAATGTTGATAATTTTTTTTTTTACTTTTTTGATACGGAATAACCAGAATAAATTCGCTTAATGACCTGTAAACTTTTGATTCTGGAACAATAAGAGGATTGTGTTTTGGAGAGGAAAAGTAGTTGATAATTGCTTAGTAAACTTTTGATATAAGAATATAGATAAAGGTTAAATGTTTATAAATGGCCGTCATGTTACAGTATTTTGTTTAGGGAACTGCAACAAAAAACATTTCATTGTTTAAAAAAAAATATCTTTGTGATCATCAGGAAATTAAAATGAAATCCCACAAAAAATTAATTAATTCTACATCAACTGTTATTATTTATTTATTTATTTATTTGTTTATTTATTTATTTTATTTTATTATAATTTCATTACAAAAAAATGTGCATCATTGTCAGTATTATATTATTTACATGTTATAACGAGTGGAATAATGGTTTAGTATATGACTCTCTCTCTCTCTCTCTCTGTGTGTGTGTGTGTGTGGATAACTTTACGACTCAACTCCAAAGGTGAAGAGGACAATTACCTACTCACCTGGAGGTCCAATTACAGGTAGAAGGAGAGAGAGTCGTAATTAACATATTTATAGAACCAGACTCGAAGAACAATTCAAATTACTATAAATACATGGGAATAAATTAAGACGAAGAGAGAATTCAAGATGACGTAATGAATAATAGGTGTAGGAGAGAAGTATAACAAGTAATACAAAATGACGTAGAGAGGAAGAAAGAACTGGCTTGTAATTGATCAAGATGGGGGCAAGAGAAAGAGACAATAAAAACTATGGTCTTAGAAAGGGAGGAGGGAGAGTGGGCAATAACCATTGTAGGAATAAGGAGAAAGAAGGGTTGAATAACGATAATGAGGAAAGGAGAGAGAAGAAACCTGTAATAAGGAAGGGGAGGAAAGAATGAAAGAGTGGAGGAAACAGGAATAAGGAAAAAATAGTAAAACCGAGATATCAGGAGAAAAAACACGAACGAATAACGACAAAGTAATAAGGAAACGAAGAAAAAAGCGAATGCAATAAAACAGAAGGGAAAGAAACGAGACAATAAGAACAGTGTAGTAGGAAAGAACAAAGTAAACGGTAACAAACGGAAAATACAACACGAACCAATAACGTCAGTAATAAGGAAAGAACAGAAAAAAACCTCAAGAAAACAAAACAGGAGGGAAAAAACAGAGGAGGCAATAACGACAGTGTAGTAAGGAGAGACGGGAAAAAAAATAAAACTGGAGTTGTCGCTTGAGTGTAGAATTTAAACTCCCCGGAGGTGGTGATGTTTGTTGACAAGTTTACAAGCTGAACTTTACTCCCCGTTTCCTACAACTCGAGGAAATGGTTATTGTGTGTGGGGAGAGAGGTGGGGTGTGGGGTTGGGAGGTGTGAGGGTGTGTGGAAGGGAGCAGGTGTTTGGGAGGGTGAGGGTGTGTGGAGAGGAGCAGGTGTTTGGGAAAGGTGAGTGTATGTGGGGGGAGAGAGGAGGTGTGTGTGTGTGTGTGTACCGTCTATAAGGGCGTACATACCTCTTAAAGAACACTTACATCAGCAGTAATCAGTAAAAACAAAAACATAGTGATAAAACCTTTCTGGCCGAGACACAGAACAGTACCTGTGTGTATCATAAACTGCTGCTGGTGTTCACGACGAATGAGATACAAGTGTAATAATTTATAGTACTCATAGCGAAGAGAAGTCCTGTGGCATCTTAATACAGCCACCACCACCACCACCACTACTACTACTACTACTACTACTACTTACCACTTCCTATCACCACCACCCTACTACCAGTTCCTGTCATCATCACCACTACTACTACCACCACCTACTACCATTACCACCACTACCACCACCCTACATCCGCTTCCTATTACCACCACCACCTTACTACCACTCCCCATCGCCACCACAACACGGTATCACAAAAACAATAAGAAAACTACCGCAACCACCACACTAACTAGACACTACATAACACCATCATACCACACCACTGCACACATGCACCACACCACACCTGCACCACCACACCTGCACCACCAACGAACCACACCACACCATACCACACCACCACACCACACTACACCACACCACACCACACCACACCTGTACCACACCACACCTGCACCACCACACCACACCACACCTGCACCACACCACACCACACCACACCACACCACACCACAATTATTTACACTATACCCAGGTCGTGTTACCTAGATAGTCTTTAGCTTATCCCGTGTATTCAAACCCACTCTGATGTCTTACCAAGATTGATGCATTTTACTCTGAATTAATGTACTTTATTTTGTCGTGGGGTCAAACGAGGCTCATGATTTGGGTACTAAGTAAAGCGAATATACTGTTGTGTTTTTGTGGGGTTTTTTTTCCGGGATTTAATTTATTTTTAGGTGGTATTGGGAAATGGGGATTTATTTTCTGTGGTAATTAGGTGAATATGATGTTTATTTTCCTATGTTTTTCCTGATTTGTTTTATTTTGATCTGTTGTTGGTAAATGTAGATTGATTTGGGTTCGTAAATAGTTAAAATGGAGTTTGTTTTCCCCCTATTTTTCCTGAATTGGTTTATTTTTATCTTGTCGGTAAAAGGGAATTGATTTTAATTATATATTATATTTTTTAATTAATGTGTTTCAGTCTGTCTTAGTTAAAGGGATAATTTATTTTGGGTAGGAAATAATTTAAAGAGCGTTTCATTATATGTTTTGTTTCTGAATTACTTGAATATATTGTGGTTGAACAGACTAACGATCAGACACACATACTCGCTTAGAAGACAGACAGACACACATAACAGACATATTGTTAGATAGATTCAAATAGATAGTCAATATGTATCTAGACTTATATACAGAAAGATAGATATGTTATTAAAGACCCTAATATAGACGAATACAAATATACATACAGACACAGCAGACAGGTACAGAGAGAAGAACATAACACAGACATACAGAGAAACAGACACAGGGATAATGTAAGAGAGAAGAACATGACACAGAGGCACAGAGAAACAGACACAGGGATAATGTAAGAGAGATGCACATAACACAGAGGCACAGAGAAACAGACACAGGGATAATGAAGAACATGACACAGAGGCACAGAGAAACAAACACAGGGATAATGTAAGAGAGATGCACATAACACAGAGGCACAGAGAAACAGACACAGGGATAATGTAAGAGAGAACCACATGACACAGAGGCACAGAGAAACAGACACAGGGATAATGTAAGAGAGAAGAACATGACACAGAGGCACAGAGAAACAGACACAGGGATAATGTAAGAGAGAAGCACATAACACAGAGGCACAGAGAAACAGACACAGGGATAATGTAAGAGAGAAGCACAGAGGCACAGAGGCACAGACACAGGGATAATGTATTGTATCACAGCGGGCTTGTCTGAACGTGGGTTTGTGCTCATGAGTAATACTTGTCCTTTGGATGTCTTCAGTGACAAGATAAGTTAGGATAAATATATATTTGTATCAGGTTCGGACTTCTTCACCGAGCTAGTTGTGTGAACCTCATGAATCCGAAATGAATTTTATGCAAATTCAACAAAATACTCTCTTGTAATGTTGATTTTCCCCGCATGTGTGTGTGTGTGTGTGTGTGTGTGTGTGAAACATAGAGGCACACACACACACACACACCAACACTATATATGTAATCTGTCTTCCTGTGTGCGTGTATTTACATCTACTTGTGTATGTTTATCTTTCTGTGTCTGTATTATCCGTGTCTTTTCGCGTGTTTGTGTCTCTGTATGTACGTGTCTGTCTCTATATGCTTGTCTGTCTTCAAGCGTGTGTACTGTATGTGTATGTTTATTTTTATGTTCATATCTATGTACACGTATGTCTGCACATCACATAGTACATAGTGGGGGTGTGTGTATGTGTATGTGTGTGTGTGTGTGTGTGTGTGTGTGTGTGTGTGTGTATTTCTTTGCAGCTGAATACCTTCCCACGATATACTGACTCTTAAAATGGAACAAAAGTCCTTGCAACATGACGCTTTCAATTTCAATCTCCTGTCGTGATTACTTCTGCAATATTAATCCCATTTTTACCTGGACACACGAGGGTCATGAGTGACAAGGTATTTTAACAGTGCTGGTCAGGTATTTAAACCCTTTTGGTCATCAGTATTTTACTGTATTTTAACACACTTGGTCAGTAGTTCTGGACAGGTACTTTAACACACCTGGTCAGTAGCTCTGGACAGGTATTTTAATATACCCGGTCAGTAGTTCTGGATAGGTATTTTAATATACCTGGTTAGTAGTTCTGGACAGGTATTTTAACACACCTGGTCAGTATTTCTGGACAGGTATTTTAATAAACCTGGTCAGTAGTTCTGGACAGGTATTTTAACACACCTGGTCAGTAGTTCTGGACAGGTATTTTAATATACCCGGTCAGTAGTTCTGGATAGGTATTTTAATATACCTGGTCAGTAGTTCTGGACAGGTATTTTAACACACCTGGTCAGTAGTTCTGGACAGGTATTTTAATATACCTGGTCAGTAGTTCTGAACAGGTATTTTAATATACCTGGTCAGTAGTTCTGGACAGGTATTTTAACACACCTGGTCAGTAGTTCTGGACAGGTATTTTAACACACCTGGTCAGTAGTTCTGGGCAGGTATTTTAACACACCTGGTCAGTAGTTCTGCTGGACAGGTAAATATAACTTACCTCTATATATTTCCTGATAGGTATACGAGTCGTCAGTTCTGGCTCTCTGGTCATCAACTCTAGTGTCTCTTCACTTAATGGTAAAATATCACTTGATGGTATTCACACTCTTTCCTTTTTGTTGTTTATTTCACGTTAAAAATATCGGCGACACTATGTACTACCGTCAGCTGACTCATTTGCATACTAATGTTACGTGTTTTTTTTCAACTCTCGCACGTAGGAACAGAGGGTTATTGCTTTTGTGTGTGTGTGTGTGTGTGTGTGTGTGTGTGTGTGTGTGTGTGTGTGTAGAGTGAGTATTTGAGCAAAATAGTGTCAATTTGATGATCTCAATACACTACAGGTAAAATCAGTTTGATATTGAAATACTTAGTTCAGAAGTCAGCGTAAGGAGGTGGAGGTGGTTTCTTACAGTATATGTGTGTGACGTCACATTGAGACCTCGTCCTGGCGGTTTGTTTTTGCCCCTCCCCCTCTCCCCCTCCCCCCCCCTCCCCCCATTACGGAACCATTACCGAAGTGTTTACTGAGCCAAACCTGGTCCTGAGAGTTTGTTTCTCGTGATAGGCTTTAGGCTTGCTCGCTCGCTCTCTCTTACACACACACACACACACACACACACACACACACACACACACATGAAGAATCCTCAACATGTGGGAGGACCGTCTGGTATGTAAAGGCAGCTTGGTAGATTTCGTCTCGGAAGCCTTGGCGCAATCTGTCAAGAATGTTATTATGTGGTATAGTGTATGAGGTGTGTGTGTATGTTAGAATGTATGCATGTATGTGTGTGTGTGCTTGTATTTCAGTGTGTGTGTTTGTGTGTGTGAAGTAGTCCTGCCATAACCTAAGGGGTGTGAAAGGGAGAAAGTAACATAACTGCGGTACTGGAAAGTGTGAAAGTGGATTGTCTCACACTGAGGCGGAAAAGCGAAAAATGTCGCTTTTCCGCGGTGAGTGAAACAAGGCGTCGACTAGCAACTATCGACAAGCCATAAATCTCAGAGAGAGAGAGAGAGAGAGAGAGAGAGAGAGACTATCATCTTTGATAAATAGAAAAATAATACCATTATATATTATATTGAGAGAGAGAGAGAAAGATATAGATACCATCACCTTTGACAGAGATAAATAATTCCGTGTCGATCGATCTATCGAGAGAGAGAGAGAGAGAGAGAGAGAGAGAGAGTTAGTTCTTGGTTGTTCTTATCCCCACTATACTGTATATCCCCAGCTTGACAGAAATTCAATTATCACATAAAACTGATACATCGCCCCTGGGAACTTGTGAGGAAAAAACTATGTCGCTAATGGCTGAATTTCGGTGTTATTGTGTGTGTGTGTGTGTGTGTGTGTGTGTGTGTGTGTGTGTGTGTGTGTGTGTGTGTGTGTGTGTGTTTTAAAACTTACGTATACATTTTATGAGTGTTTCTTTTCTCTCACGTGTACGTAAAACACACACACACACACCTACACACACACACACTCAAACATTCACAGGCAGTACACGACGTAACAGTCACCTCGAAATGAGTTCATGACCACGACTACCCCCTCCACCTTTAAGATTGTCCGTGGATTAAGATTGTGGGAAAGAATGTTAAAGAACTGGACACTGGGAAGAATGTTGAAGGGAGAATATTGGATCTTTTTGGTGGAAACATTGCCAAAGGAGAATGTTAGAAAATTTGGTCACTGAATAAAGTTTTGGTGATGGGGATTGATGAATGTTTGAATTGGGTTGGTTGAAGAATGTTAGAGACTGGATACTAGAAGAATGTTGAGGGGATATTGTATGTTTGGTAGATATTGATATAAGAATGTTTAAAATTTGGTGACTGAATGATATTGGAATTGGAAATAGAAGTGTGTCAAACATAGATTGTTAAATGATAAATGGTGAATGAATGTTTAAAACGACCACAGAATGATGGTAGAGGCAAAATCGTGTTCAGAATGGGCAGTGAGGAATGATAGATACTAAACATGGGAAGACTATTGGATGTTGAGGACAGTGAAAGAATGTTGGATGTTGAGGACAGTGAAAGAATGTTGGATGTTGAGGACAGTGAAAGAATGTTGGATGTTGAGGACAGTGAAAGAATGTTGGATGTTGAGGACAGTGAAAGAATGTTGGATGTTGAGGACAATGCAACAATATTGAATACCTTAAAAAGAACACGACAGGAGAAAAAAAATGAAGTAAAAAAAAAACATTAAAAAACACATTAGCATAAGGTGGTTTTCCCTGACCACAAATTGCCGGACTGAAGCGGTGTTACCCATTAGGTATTCTTGAACATGGTAGTGTGGGAGTCAAGCTCAGTGTTGCTGGCCACCCAACACTTATAATACCTAACAACGGGCAGGAGGGCAGGTAGAGAGACAGGTAGGAGGGTGGGTGGGTGGGAGGAAGAGAGGGAAGGGAAGGAGAAAGAGTAAGTAGAAGGAGGGAATGAGAGAGAAGAGAAATATAGATAAATACTGATTGTAGACTTAAGCACACTCTCTCTCTCTCTCTCTCTCTCTCTCTCTCTCTCTCTCTCTCTCTCTCTATTTGCACGTCCATCCATTCATCTATCCCTCATTATAATCTTCCTCCATCATCCCTCCTTTTTCCTTCCTCCCTCTCTCATTCGTTTCTCCTTCCTCTCTTTCTTTCTTTTCTCCTTCTAAACTCCCTCCCTCCCTCCAACCAACTCACTCGCCCACCTTCCATTTACATCTCCATCTATCCTGTCCTCCATCCCCCCCCCTCCCTCCTCCCTCCCCTCCCGTCCATCTTGGTGTGCTCATCGCTATGTACTCCTCCCTCCCTCCCTCTAGTGGCTGGCTGCAGTAGGCAGAGTGCATTGTCTTCTCGCTGTTTATTGACTCCTCCGTCTGCATCCATCTCCATGTTTCTTCTCCTCCTCCTCTATCTCCATTCATCTCCATGTATCCTTGTTGCTGGATTTGTTTCCTGGTGTGTGTGTGTGTGTGTGTGTGTGTGTGTGTGTGTGTGTGTGTGTGTGTGTGTGTGTTTTACCATTTATCTCCGTGAGAGTGATTTAAGGTACAACTAACATCTTTCTTTGAGGTCACTACACAACCAGCATCTTAAGCTGACAACAGAAACCATAAATTGAACTTACAGCAGCTGCAACCACATCTTAAACTATCAACACAATGAATAAATTTACAACGCCACCAACTCACAACACCACCAACCAACTCACAACACCACCAACCACCTCACAACACCACCAACCAACTCACAACACCACCAACCAACTCACAACACCACCAACCACCTCACAACACCACCAACCAACTCACAACACCACCAACCAACTCACAACACCACCAACCAACTCACAACACCACCAACCAACTCACAACACCACCAACCAACTCACAACACCACCAACCAACTCTAGCACCACCAACCAACTCCCCACTTACCACCAACCAGCTCACAGCACCACCAACCCAACTCCACCCCAGCACACCCTGTAGCCAACTCCACAACACCACCAACCAACTCACAACACCACCAACCAACTCACAACACCACCAACCAACTCACAACACCACCAACCAACTCACAACACCACCAACCAACTCACAACACCACCAGCTAACAACCACCAAAAAGATCACACCTTCCTTCCATTACTCAGAGAGGAAGGAAGGAAAAGTTTCTCAGCACCTCTAAATTCGTCTTTGGTTACTTGCTTAATGAGTTTTAATTCTCTGTGTGTTTCACTGTCCATTACTACCTGAAGACTTCAACTTGCCTGCTTGCTTCTTTTTTTCTTTCTTTCTTTCTTTTTTCTTTCTTTCTTTCTTTTTTCTTTTCTTTCTTTCTTTCTTTCTTTCTTTCTTTCTTTCTTTCTTTCTTTCTTTCTTTCTTTCTTTCTTTCTTTAGCCTATTGTGATCTGTCAGTTTGTTCTGTTTACTATTACACCTGAAGGCTTCAACTTACCTGCTTCTTTCTTTCTTTCTTTCTTTCTTTCTTTCTTTCTTAATTGCTTAATCGTTGTATTCAGTTGGTCTTGTTTTTTCATGATTTTCTGATAGTTTTGATTTTTTTCTGATTAGTGTATTCTTATGTGTTATATTTTCTGATTGTTTAAAGGTCCTGTGCTTTTTTCTGATTGTTTAAAGGTCTTCTGTTTTTTTTTCCTGTATTTGTAATGGTTATTTTCCCACTGATTATCTTCTGCTTGTTTTCTTCTGATTGATGGTTGAGGTTTGTCTTATAATTGTCCTCATAGTCATAGTATATCCTGATTGCCATATTTTTATCCTGATTGTCATGATATCTCCTGATTGTCGTAGATTTATCCTGTTTTGTCATAGTATTTTCTGATTGTTATATAATGTCTCCTGATTGGCTTGTCTCTCCATTGCTTCATTAATCATCTCTCATTCCAGTACCTCACCTTACGATTTACCTTTGTTAATTAGCGTCATACTCACTCCCAGGTAATTTTCTTAATCTTTTCTCGGTATTGGTTAGAAACAGTCTCTCTCTCTCTCTCTCTCTCTCTCTCTCACAACACAGTAACTTTAAATAGTCAAATAAACTTAAAAAAAAATGATAATTCAGATTTATTTTCTTGTGTGTTAAAAGCGAAATGTTTGAATAAAATGTGGAGGAGATTGGCTATGACGTGTTTGAATATATTTTTGGTTTTATTACCATTGTTGGGACGTAGGAGGGAACAAATGAGTGTTGAGAGAGAGAGAGAGAGAGAGAGAGATCTTGAACGGAATATTGTTGATTGAGAAAAGTGAGTTCTATAGTTTTTCAGTCATTTCAATGGAAGGATACAACAGTGACCTGGTAGAGTGTGCCAGTACTAGGCTGGGCTGTGCTGGGCTGTGCTGGGCTGTGTTGTGCTGGGCTGTGCTGGGCTGGGCTGTGCTGTGCTGGGCTGTGCTGGGCAAATTGTCCACACATCACTGCCCTGTACAAAGCCAATACTGCTTCTGATAGTTTCACTTCAGCCAGGCTTCAGTTCCCACTCAACCACTCAAACCTTTCAACACTTCCCACTCATCCCTGGCTACTGTTACCACCCAAGCCAGCGTTCAGTTCCCAATCAAGCCAGACTTTACACGTCTCATGCCTTCCCTCTCAACTCTTTCCCATATCCTTTGCCCCTCCCTCCCTCTCACCAACCCACCAACATCCCTCGCCCCTCCCACTCTCACATATCCCTCGCCTTTCCCACTACCCCCACCCCCCTCGCTCCTTCCCTTCTTTTCCTGCCTCCTTTCCCCCTCCCACCCCTCCCTCTTTCCCACCCAACAGCCCACAATCACCTTCTCTCCTTCTCTCTTTCTCCTTTCACCCTTCTTCCTTCTCTTCTCTGACCACCATCACCAGTCAACTGGAAATTTGATAACAGCGCAGACTGGTTACAGCAGCATCTCTCTCATCTGTGTGGGTGTGTATATTCCTTACCAGAAATAGGAGAGAGAGAGAGAGAGAGAGAGAGAGAGAGAGAGAGAGATACGTGTTTACATATTTTCGTAAAAGACTTGACATTTAAACAGTAAGTATTTTATCCATATAAAAATATTTTCAGCCTTGCTTGATAATTTAAACCACTCAATAAAACATTTAAACTAATTACCATAATTGATAACACCAACACGGGCATCAAAGTTATACACTGTTTACTTAACAACTTGTTGGGATTTTTCAAGGCACATTAATTAACACTCTCTAGAACCCATTAGAGTGGAAATTAACTGTTGCAGTCAGCCGGTAGTCGAGCCATACGTGTGACTCTTGAACTCAGGTGTAAGTTTTGTGTTGATGAAGAAGTAGCAGACAGGTGAATTGATTGACTGTCTAATCAAACCCCTCAGTCAGTTACTCAGTCAGGCAGTCATTAACTACAGTGCTGACAGTAACGTTAGCGACAGGGAGCAGTCGAGCAAAATAGCATCAGTGGGGATAGAACGGAGCGATGCCATAGAAATACGTAACAGTAACAGCCGAGAAGGGACAGGAATGATGGAGGGAGGGAGGGAGGGAAGAGAGGGGGAGGGAGAGGACGAGAGAGGGGGAGGGAAGGGGGAAGAGAGAGGGATGGAGGGAGGGATGGAAGAGAGAGGGAGGAGGAGGGGGGACGAGAGAGAAAGACGCTGGGGGGTAGAAGGGGGAACTGCTTTACTAATACCATAACAGCAGCAGACAAGAACAGCATTAACAGCAAATCAGCAAGAACAGCCAAATAGAGAGACAGCACTGAGGGGTGGGGAGACAGGAGAAGAAGGGAGAGATACCTTAGTAACACAATAACAAGTCGGGCCAGCATACATTTACATATTGTCTACCTGTAATATAATTAACCACGTCGACGCTGACCAAGGAGTCTTAATATAGATAGACAAGAACCTTAAGCCGCCTGTGGCCTTGGTGGATGATGGGTGGAGGGAGGTGGATGATGGGTGGAGGGAGGTGGATGATGGGTTGAGGGAGGTGGATGATGGGTGGAGGGAGGTGGATGATGGGTGGAGGGGATGGTGGATGGATTTGGTGGATGGGGGTGATGGTTGAGGTTTGTTGAGGGGGGTGGGTAAGGATGGTGAAAATGGAGGAATGGAGGGAGGGAAGGAAATGGGCGAGTTGGAGGGAAGGAAATCAGCTATGGGGAGAGAGGAGGGAGTTAGAGAAGTAAGTAAGGAAGGAGGTTGCAAGAGGAAGGAAGAATGAAAGAAAACGGGGGAGTTAGGGAAGGAAAGAAGGAAGGAGTGAAAGGAAGGAGGAATGGAGGGAGAGAAGGAACTTAGAGAGGGAGGCAAGTAGTGGACCCTCGCCTGAGATTTATTGGTGGAGGCTGAGGGAGAATTGGCATCTGGGAAGCGGCCAAATAAATCGACTGGAAGAGCGGCCGGCCGGTGTCTGTTGGGGGTGTCCGGCCCTGTGTGATGGGGGGGAGAGGTGTTGTGTGGGGTGGTATATGTGTGGGTGTTCTGTATGTATGTGTGGGGAGAGGGAAGTGAATGTGTGTGTGTGTTTGTTTGCGTGTTGAGAGGTGTGTGTGTGTGGTTCGGGCATTAAATAATAATTGGCCAAATAATAATAATAATAAAAATAATAATAATAATAATAATAATAATAATAATAATAATAATAATAATAACGAGTATAAAAAAAGATGAGAATTTGGTGAATAAGTTGGAACCTCATTGGTCCAGTCGTTACCTACTGACCAATCCTGGCAACTATTGATTCCTGACCTGATTCCCAGTCCTCAGATAACGGGATTTATTTCTTGAAAGTTAAGGGGAAATATTATGAGGATGTGGGAAATTATCTTCGGAAATGCGTCCCGATATTCTCATAAAATATTGTGGCATGTCATGGTAAAAAAAATGTACAGTAAATGGAAATATTTATTAGGATTCAAATAAATATAGTTTATTGGGAATATTTATCGTTATACACAAGTCAGATTGTCCTTTGGGAATATTTCTCGAATATTAGAGGAAATATTGCAGGTTTATTTAGTGAATATTTATCGAAATTCAGTGATAATATTGTGAGGGAAGTTTGGAATATTTTTTGTACATCAGAAGTAATATTGCAATATTATTTCTGAAAAACTTATTATAAGGATTAGTCAGATAATGTCAGGTCATGTTTACATTAAGTTTAACAGCGACTACTAGACCGAGTGCTGTGCTGAGGTGTGTGTTTCACCTGTAAAGATATAATTGTTTTAATTATTCTTACCTGGAGCTTTGGAGGCGCACACACCTCACCTGTACCCCAGACGCTGTATTTCACCTGTAATAAGCAGAAATTAGTTTTAGTTGTGGCTTTAAATGAGTTTCTAACCGTGTCTGCATTAAGTTGTAATAAGGTGTAATTACTCTTACCTGTGGCTTTAAAAGAGTATCAACCTCAGCTGTACTTCTCACATTAAGCTGTCATAAGGTATAATTACCCTCGCACGTGTAATCAAACAAGCTTCAATGTTTTGCTTGTATTCTGAACACTGTGTAAGAGGCTGTATTTTTCCACAGCAGTGTCACATTTTAATTAGATTAAAATTAATTCCATAAATATACGTCTGTCTTAATTAGGTTTAAGTCACTATTAATAATTACTGTACCTGTATATCTTCAGTAAATTTTCAAAACCTATTCATACACCTCTGATAGAGTCATCTGTTATCATCTACTATACCTGTATTTACCTGTGCTTATGTTAACAAATAAAGAGAGAGAGAGAGAGAGAGAGAGAGAGAGAGAGAGAGAGAGATATTCTAATTACTGCATGACATACTTTCCCTCAGTTGTAATTTAATTAATTTTTATTTCTTCTCCCCCACAGGTAAGTGTTTAGGTGACGGCTTGGAGAGGGAGCGAGGAGAGGCGTTGGCGTGTGGACGCTGCGTTGAAGGAACCAGGTGATGTATTGGAGGGGGGGATGACAAAGGGTAGGGAGTAAGGCGTGGAAATTGCGTGGACTGATAGTGTGGTAGTAGTGTAGTGTGTTGGTTGGTTGGTTGTGGTTGTGTAATGTGGTGGTTGGGTGTTAGTGGTAGTTATTATGGTGTGGTGGTTGTGTATTGGTGTTAGTGTGGAGTGGTGGTTGTGTATTGGTGTTAGTGTGGAGTGGTGGTTGTCTATTGGTGTTAGTATGGAGTGGTGGTTGTACTGACATAATCGTTACATAAGCGGCAGAGGGACGTGGGGGATGAGATAGTGACGTGGGAGGAGGCGTAAGGGAAAAGGGATTTGGGGAGGGTAAAGGTGCGGGGGAGGGACACGGAGGAGGGAAAGGAGAAGGGAAGGACGTGGGAGGGAGAGGAACGCGGGGAGGAGGGGAGGAGGGAGGAGGAGGGAGAGGGACGGGGGAAGAAGGGAGGGACGAGTGGACAGAGGGACGAGGGGAGAGGGACGCGGGGAGGGGAGAGGGACGAGGGGGAGGGGAGAGGGACGCGGGGGGAGGGAGAGAGACATGTGGGGGAGACTAACGTGGCCAGCATTGATTATTATTAGTGATGAGGGGATTAATTTTTTTGAGTGAGTTTATCTGACGTGTTAAGCCTAACTGCTGACGGTCGTGGAGGGCGCCGTGTCGTGGTAGCTGGGTGGTGTGTCGTGGTCTGTGTTGTGATGTGGTAGCTGGGTGGTGTCGTGGTTGTGTTGTGTCGTGGTTGTGTTGTGATGTGGTTGTGTCGTGGTAGCTGGGTGGTGTTTGTGGTTGGCGTTGTGATGTGGTTGTGTCGTGGTTGTGTTGTGGTTGGCATGGTGTCTGTTTTTGGTTGGAATTGTGTTTTTACTAGTATTTTGGTTGACATTATCTTTATGTTTTGATTGGAATTTTGTTTCTCTTTCGAACAATACCCCAATAAGTTAGATTAACTGGTTTCGAACACATAATTACCCGGAAATATGGTGGTAACAACTTTAATTCTCATAGCGGAAGTTGTAATTAATATCATATTTTCATTAACAAAGAAATTACAAAAAAATAATATTATAATTGCAGGTAAGCCTTACTTAGTGTTATATTAATACCTGACACTCACCTGGGGTAAAGCGTACAGAATTACTTATAATATTTTTCAGGTAACAGTTTTGATTAATTAGTGCCATGTCTACAGTAGTTTTAGAAAAGTTAAAGAATTAAGACTTGGCCATCGACTCTATTCAGAACCACTTAAAAGATAAATTAAGGTTCCCTCTCGGGTATAACATTCAGCAGTAAGGTAGAGAGAGACGGGCGATCAACTAATTAAACACAGGTAAATATAAAAGTTTTTTATGGTGAAAATAAAATGTGTATTATTTATTTTTAGGTGACATTCATTTGTGGTAAAAATTTTGTGTTCGGGTTAAGAGAAAAATAGGCCTCAATTTGTGCTTATATTTATTAATACTTGTGGTTTTTATTCATTAATTCAATACTACTACTACTACTTATAATAACAATGAAAATGATAATAATAATGAAAATAATAATGATAATAATAATAATAATTCTGAGTTAGACCCATATATGGTATACAACAACAAAGGCACATCAGGAATGGCACAAATTATAATGATAGTTACAGTGGGAATATAATGACGCTCTGGCCTCATTAATACAAAAAAGTTCTGAATACCTACTCTATTTTGTAGGATACAAAAAAAAACTTTTATAGAACCGCACAGATTTTGTCGGAAAAAATATCATCTGTTTTTGTGGCAGGGATTCTGTCTCAGGTAAGGTAAAAAAAATACATACTGGTTATACGTAATGAATTTATTCATTTTTTGAGATAGATTTGTGTATGGTTGAGGAGTAATTGTTTACTAAGCTCTTGTGGGGAAAGTTCCCTATATATTATCACTTAGATTTATTTCCAGTCATAAGAATAAATATCTAAGTTCTTTTGTAGGGAAAACTACACCTCTTTTGTAGTTTGGATTTTATGTCTGTTAATATAATGTACTGTATACAGAATCTTTAAAAAATTACTTTTTTTTTTACCGATTTGTGTCCAATTTTTGTAGACTACAAGAAAACATTTATAACAGACGGTATGACAATTACTTAACTTTAATTGGTTTTCACGTGTTTTAAGATAATTGGAAAAATGATTCAGTTTTTTTTAGATTTTTGTAGACAAAAATTGTGTCGCATTTTTGTATTCAGTAAAAGAATTGTTAATTGAATGTTAATAATGATGTAATATAAATGACTACTTCAGGTTGTTATAATAGTAAAGTTTTTATCACACACGAGGGACTTTTATATAATATTTTAGCATTCTTGTGTGGAAATGAATTTGTCTTGTAGTTGAAGGCTGAGAAAAAATAATTGTAGTTAAGTAAAAATGAAATATTCAAATACTTTCCGGTGATACGGTTGTAATTTTAAAATAGGAAGAAAGTTTAACGATTTTTATTTCGTTTTGTTGAATAAAAATCTTACGTTTGTAGGTGGGATTTTGTCGTCAGTACGGGAGTGAAAATATAAAATACAGATTTTTGTATTAGGTATTTTGTCTTCGGGTAAAAAAAAATTCTTAAGTTCTCTTATGGAAAAGAAGTCCGATCTCTTTTCTTTTGAGTAATTTTTGTTGCAAGTTGAGAAGGAAAAAATATATTAAATGTTGGTTATGGCGTAATGGAGTTATTAATTTTAAGCGACATCATTTTGTGGGCAAGATTCTGCCTTCATAATATAATTTAATATTGAGTCGTTTTGTAGAGACATGATCTAATTTGGGGGGTTAGAATTTTAGTTAACAAATGGGATTTTGCTTAGATATTACCTGTGTGTGTGTGTGTGTGTGTGTGTGTGTGTGTGTGTGTGTCCATATTTATTGATGTTTCGTTAAAAAAACATAATGGCGTAGCTCAAAGATTGTAGGCTATATAGTAATTTGTTATAGCTTCTACATTATATAGATAGTTTTAGTTGTAATAGTATTAAACGTGTGTATGTAATAATAATAATAATAATAATAATAATAATAATAATAATAATAATAAAAATAATAATAATAATAATTATAATAGTAATGCGAGATTCATGCGGTGATTATTTTTTTCTCGCCGTTCAAGATTAAACTACAATTAAGTTCTCGTCTTGTCTCAGTTAAAGAACAATAACAGTTAAGAGATAACCAATTATAAACATCATTTTGTTGTAAGATTTTTGTCTCCGGTAGAACAGATAATATATTGTGTGGGGGTGATTGTGTCTCGCAGTTAAAGAAGTGCGGAAAAATAATTAAGCGTTGACAATGATATAAATAATATGTACAATGATTTTAAATATATTTATTTTTAGTATGATAATTCTCAGCGAAAAAAAAAATTAAATTACAATTATGACGCAAAAATTGCGTATAATATTTTAAAGTACATCTGTTTTAATGTATGATCATTTTAATTGATAGTAATAATTAAGCGTTAATTAAAACAGATAGTACGTATAAAAATGATTTAAATGACAAAATGTAATTAAGCAATTCTTATGACATAATGACTACGTATAATAATAAATTTTACGTGTATTAATTGTAATTATAATAGTTTTAGTGTAATAATTATAAGGAGCATAAAGTACTAAGTGTTAGTTAAGAGAAAAATAATACCGTTAAGTATAATAGTTTTAGGATTTTAATTGACAAAAAGTAATGAGGCGGTGTAGATGATGAATACAGCAGGCATGATAACACCTCCTGAAACACAGAAGGGATCCCTGGTAAGGAGTTTCTCTTGTCTTGGTATAAATATTTACTAAGTTGTATTTCTCTCTCAAGTTTAAAGACAAGAGAGAAGGAAAAGACTGAGGGTTTTAGTACTTTCCTTTGTGTGATAAAAATGTCCTTGTTTTAATTCAGCTTTGTCAGAAATAATTTTTTTTAATGAAATGTTTACCTTGTACATATTTCCCTCTCCTTAATTAACATAGGTAAGGTTTAATCTGGCAATCTGGACCTAAATTTGTCAAAGGTTTCGACAACATTATAAATGAAACGAACAGCAAATACCAGTTTTATCATGGTGTGATTTTTTTTTCAACCTACCTCTCTAACCTAATCTCTCTCTCTCTCTCTCTCTCTCTCTCTCTCTCTCTCTCTCTCTCTCTCTCTGTTGCCCCGTCGTCGGTTCTAATTCACTTTTGTGTTTGTCAATTAGTAAAATAATGATGTTTGCTAGATATTTTATTTGTCGGGTGGTGACACATTGTTCTGGGCCTTATGAGCAGCTGGCATAAGGCCGCTGTAGATGTAATGAAAAGACTTCAGGTATGTCATTCTTGGCCCGGTCTGGCCTCCCACTATTGTCCCGCCCTGCCTCAAGGGCCACCTTCTCATCCTTCAAACGGCTCTGACTTCGACATTCTTGAAAAATTGTACACATTACCACAAGGATTATTTACACATTTCCAGACCGATTTGCTGGTTATTGAGATTATCTTATAGGGACTGTGGTATGTTAGAAGGTTAATTGAGAGGTGTGGGTGAGGTAGGTGTGTCAGGTGGTAGGGAGGGAGGTGCAGGGGTCGGGACGCGGGAGGCCAGAAGTGGCTGGGCGACGTCGTGTCGTTGAAACAAAAGTGTGCTGGGGTTTCCCTGTCCTCATTACTTGAGTATATTTCTTACCTTTACCTGTGCCACACTCGCCACATCCCACCTCACTTATAATACTTACACCTTTACTTATTATACCTCCCTGTGTCAACAAATACCTGTGATACGTGTTAGGACAGGTGACGATTATTTCGTGCAACTTTGCAACACAACCGCCGTATCAAATGAACTAGCCAATCGGGATGCGAGTTCCATAATGTATGCATAACTGATTGGATGACAGGCGTAGAGCGAGCCCAAGCAAGCGATAATTAACCAATCAGACACGCTAGAATGTTATTTCTGGGATTTTTATTGGCCGGTACTGTCATCAGCGAGGCGTTTATGGAGGTACGTGGAGGCGTGGAGGGTGAAGGGGGGAGGGTTACAGGCCTGGTTGAAAAATATGAGACAGGGTAGGTAGTTGATGGGGGTAATTAACACCTAATTGACTCTGTCGTAATTTACGGGGTTGAGGGGAGAGGACTTACCTTGTGGTGTCTGTTAAAGGTGTGTACGAGGCACGTAACTCAGGTGAGTACGACGCCAGGGGGTCACCGTGGCACCTACCTCTCCTCCTCCTCCTCATCATCATCACTTTTCCACTCTCTCCCTCTTCTCCTTTCGCATCCACCTCATCCTCCTCTCTCCTCTGCCCCTCCTTCTCCTCTTATTTACTCCTTCTTCACAAATGCGATAAGTGTGGAGGGGGGGTGGCGGGGTTGAGGGGGGTCGTGCTGAACACTAATATGGCTGTACGTGTAGGGGAGGGGAGTGGGAGGGGGGGTTATGTAGGGTTGAGAGGAAAGGGAGGGAGGGGCTATGTAGGGTAGATATGGAAGGAAGGGAGGGAGGGAAGGAAGTGAAGAACGGAAGGGAAGAGGTTAGGCAGGAGAGTGATGGAGGGAAAGGTAGGGAAGGAATGATAAAGGCTTAGGTAGGGGAGGGGATAGATAGGGGTGGTCAAGAGGAAGGAGGGGGAGAGGGAGTGGGGGGAGTGGGGGGGGAAAGGAGAAGGGTTGTGAGAGTAGACCCGGAGGGAGAGGTGAAGAGCGGAAGAGGACTGCATTCAGGGAAGAATGTAGGGAGAGAAAGTCGGAGGAAGAGGTGGAGCGGGAGTGGAAGGGAGAAGAAGAGAAAGTAGGAGGGAGAGGTGGAAGAGATAGGAAGAGGTAGGTATGGAAAGAGTGTAGCGAGAGGTAGATAGGAAGGGAGTGGACAGAGTGTAAGGGAGAAGAAGAGAAAGTAAGAGAGAGAGGATGAGTGAGTGCAGGGGAGGAAGAAGGGAGATAGAAAGCGAATGTCGTGAGAAGAGGAAAGGATTAAGGGAAGGATGGGAGAGGAATGACAGTGGAAATATGTAGAGAAAAGGCAAGAGGTAGAGACGATGAAAGGTTATAGTTAGGTGACAAGGGAGAGAGGGGGTGGGGGGGGGCAGGAGGGAGGGTGCTGGAGGGAAGTGGAATGGAACTGATACGAGGGAAGGTGGTGGTGGAGACGGTGGTAGGGAGGGAGATGACAGGTGGGAAGGTGGCAGGTAGGATGGTAAGAGGCAGGTAGGGAGATAATTAATAGATAGTGAAGGAAGTGGCAGGTAGGGATTGGGGGACGTATGGATAGGTGGAAGGGAGGAAGGCAAGGAAAGGACGATGGGAGAGAGTGAAGGAGATGGAGGACTGCAAATGAAGAGAGAGAGAGAGAGAGAGAGAGAGAGAGAGAGAGAGAGAGAGAACAAAGACAGGGATAAACTTGACTAACGAGGGTAGAACTCATTGAATAATCAAGGAGGAGAAGGAGAGAGAGAGAGAGATTCGTGAATGGTTACAAACACAGAGAGACAGAGATAAACTTGATTATGAGGGTAAAGCTCGAATGAATAATCAAGGAAGAGGTATAGGAGAATAAGAAGAGGAGGAGGAGGAGGAGGAGAAGACATAATTAGCGGTGGCTTTGGTAGAACAGGTACAATAAAGGAGAGAAGGAGAAGGGTAGATAATAAACTGGAGGGAGAGAGAGAGGACTGATAAAGAATAGAATAACTAGATAATGAATTAATAAACGAAGCTACGAACGAGGAAGAGGAAATAGCCGAGAGCCATTTCACAGGTAATTAAGCAATCTGTTGATACGTAAAAATGGCCGATTGAAAACCTTAAATGACCCTGACTTTTGTTAAGTAAATGTTAGTTAATTATTCTCTACAGGAAAAAAAAAGTAAAAATAAAAAAGTAGTTTGGTTGTAACGAGGTGATTAGTGGCATAGTTGTACAACAATCCAGTCGCTGCCCTCCACCCACCCGCCCACTCAACACACACAGTTATCCACCCACCACACACACCCACCCACCCAACTTCAATCAATCACCCACCCAACACAACCATTCACCCACCACACCGCCACCCAACACACAACCACCCACCACACACAACCACATTAACCACACACTCAAACGCTACACAAAACCACATCTACAACTACTACCACACATTTCTTATAATCACAATAACTACCATCTTATACCAGTCACTATAACAACCACCCACACAAACATGCAACCAGACACCCAGCTACTATACAAAACTACCCACGCAACCACACAACCACCGCAACCAATACGTACTACCACAACCACTGAGCCACCAAAACTACACAGCCACCACAACCACTACAACTAACCACAACCACCACAACCACTCAGCCACTACAACCACCCAGCCACCACAACCAACCAACCACTCAGCCACCACAACCACCCAGCCACCACAACCACCCAGTCACCACAACCAACCAACCATCAGTACCACCCACCCACCACAACCACCACAACCACTACAACCACCACAACCACCACAACCACTACAACCACCACAACCACCACAACCACCCCAGCCACCACAACAACCACAACCACCACAACCATCACCAGTTGAGAGAAAGAGCTGAACCGACCAACAGAACCTCTAAACGTGAACCGGTTTTACTTGCCTTTATATTTTCTAACGCCTCTTTGAGTTCGAAGTGTAGCCTAAGGCGAGGTAAAGGTAAGGGGAAGGGGAGGAGAGGGGGGAGGAGGGAAGGAGGGGGTAGGGTTCTATACCGGAATGTGGAACAGGCACAGAAGGGGAAAGAGGGGAAAAAAGGAGGGGGGTGAAGACTGATAAAGTGTGAGGCCGGAAAGGGGACGAAGAGAGGGGTGGAAAGGGTGTGATAGGAATAGGTAAGCGAGAAAGAGGGAGGAAGGGAGAGAGAAGAAGGTTACTCCAAATAGCAGAAGGAGAGAGAGAGAGAGAGAGAGAGAGAGAGAGTCGGTTTGATGTTATAATTCTAGAATGGGGAACTGCAATGACTAATTGTGGTAGATAGAAGGGGAATGGGGTAGAAGGGGAGAGAGAGAGAGATAGCGCTAGAGGGAAGGAGGGACAGAGGGAAAGGGAAGGAGAGGTATAGTAATTGAGATACAGGAGGATAGATAGAATTTGATAAAGTGAGAGAGACAGATGGAGATACAATGATAGGGAGAGAAATAGAGACAGACAGACACACACTCAAACACCTGATCTATATATACTGTTCACTATACCGTTTTGTCTTATTATTCTTGATTTATTAAGTTTTGTTTTTAATTTGTATTTTTTAACTTTCCTGGATTGTAATAATTTTTTATATAAGTATTTCAAAGTCATTTCTAGGACGGATTAGTGTGTTTTTATATTTTATTTATTAGTTTTATCATTTGTATTTGTATTTCCTTTTCATTTCATGTTCTTACTATAGATATTAGTAACACCTGAATATTTGAATTATTACTTTTATTAGCTTTTATTTCCTTATAATTACAGTTAAAGAATATATATATATAATTCATTTTCGTATATATTTATTTTACTTTAGTTACCTTTGTAAAATCAAATCGTTCTCATTTTATAAATTATTTTTACCATTTATTCTATTTAAATGTATTTTCTAGGACAGACATCAGTATTCTTTTTCAATATTTTTCCCCCAGGATAGTTTTCAGTATACGTAACAGGTCAAAGAGGAGCTGCAGGTATTTTTAGCGTACGGGGAATTGGGAAAAAATTGGGAGGGAGTGGAAGAATGGAGATGGGTCGAGGGAAACACCTGGCGATATGAAAGGCAGGTAATAGCTTAGATTAATTGTGTTACCAAAGCTTTAAGTGAAAAAAAATGTATTTTTTGTTTACTTTAACTTTTATCATTTTATGTATAAAGAGAAAAAATATGGTATTTTATGTAATTTTATGGGTGATTTTATACCTTTTTACTTAATTTTTTTTCGTATTCATTGATTTATTGTTTAATGTCACGTGATTCTTATTTTTTTATTATTTTTTGTTTTATTTGTATTTCTTGGTTGTTAGTTTTCCTATCTGAAGTTTGTTTATTTTTTTGTTATTTGTATTTAAGTTTTATTATTCTTTTTATTTTAGCAGACTTTTATTTGTTAACTTGTGTTTGTTTTTTATTTACCTTAATCTGATTATTCTTATTTTTGTTATTTTTATTATTTTTATGTATTCGATTTTTACGAACTTTTTATATTTAAATGTTTTTAGTTGTTTTTGGCTGGGTTTAATTTTTTTGTGCTTGCGGGTTTCTTTGTATGTGTTGTTTCTTGTTTCTGTTTGTTGAGTTGTGTTTGTTTTCCATTTGTGTTTGTAGAATTGTGTATGTATAAGATTCACTGTTTTTGTCCTGTTTTTGTATGTGTTTCTATGCGCCCCCCTCCCCCCGTGTGTGTGTGTGTGTGTGTGTGTGTGTGTGTGTATGTGTGTGTTGCTGTGAAATGTACCCCTGGATTTACTGCATTGTACACGCACACACACACACACACCTCTTGACTATTTTCATGTTTCCTTTCGGCCGTGTGTCATGAGCTATTGCCATAACTCACAACCAGACGAAAGAACAAACCTAGAAGCAGTTCATTCCATTTTCCTTCCTGACGTTCCTCCCGTCAAGTATGATTTAAATCCATCATAAACATTTCTTTCTGTATCCAACGATCCATTTCTTAGCATTCTTGCCCGGCATTGGCTGGGGGTAGGAATTATTACTCATCAAATACTGAGAGAAACGGTGAGAGAGAGAGAGAGAGAGAGAGAGAGAGAAAATGAGAGATGGACAGCACCTTCGCACTTACACACTTAATGGTGATATTATTTTTATTGTATTTATTTATTCTTTTGAGGGGGTTTGTCAATGGTGTAATTTCTAGCGCACCTCATTGGTTCTCGCGGTATGACGTCATGCAGTTAGAACCAATCATATGTGCTAAAATGTATTCCATCGCCCTATCGTAAGAACTTTATTAGGTGACGTCAAGTATGAGGACCAATCAGGTGTTCTACATTCTGTTTCAGTGCCTTATCGTGACAGCTCTTATCAGGTGACGTCACGCTATGATAACCAATCAGGTGCGCTAAAATTGGCTCAGTTGCCATGTCATTTGGGGAAAATTATCGCGACCCAGAGGAGCGTGGGGAACTGTGGAGCAGAAATGTGGCTTCGTGAGGGGAAGGGGAGGGGGAGAGGGATGGTGTGGGGGGAGAGGAGGGCGGGGGAAGGATGGTGGGGGAGAAGTGGGTGTGGGTAGCGTTATGGATGACTCAATTAGACTCTTGCTTCCCTCTTACCTCTTTTCTCACCTTCCCTCCACCTCCCCCTTTTCTCATTCTCTTCTTCTCTCCCCCGTTTCCTCCTTCATCTCTCCTCCGTTTCCTCCTTCACCTCTCCTCCGTTTCCTCACTTAACAGGGGCGTTGTTTTGAATGAGGTAATATTGCTTGTTTTTTCCTTTTATCTTTATCTCTCTCTCTTTTCTCTACCCTCTTCGCTTATCCCTCTTCCCTCTCTCCGCATCACATACCATCCTCATTATTTCCCTCTCATCCCCACTCCTCCACCTTTCCTTTTACTCCCCTTCTTCCTCTCTTATCCCTCTGCTCTCCCTCCTGTCCCCCTTCTATCCCCTCCCTCTTATTCTATTTCATCCTTCCTACATCTACATCTCCCATCACCTATCCTCTCATTCTCCTCTTCCTTCCGTCCTTCTCCTCCTTTCTACCATTTCCCCATTACTTTACCTATTACTCCCTTCTATATTTCATCAGTGAGAGGGGAGGGGAGGGGGGAAGGTGTATCGGAATAGGGTGTTGACAAACGAGGCAGGGGGTTACCCACTGCCTCGTCTTACCTAATCCTCGTCAATGGTAATGGCGACAACTCACGAATTTGCCCGGCGAACCAGACAGGAATAGCGGCCATCTTTGTTTTGATCTTTTCTGTTGTTCTGTATATAACCGGGTCGAGTTTTTTGCTGAAGTATATATATAGATATACTGTGTAATTACATGCTCTCTCTTTCTCCTTCAATTCGTATCTCTCTCCTTGCCTGCTTACCTCCTTTCCTCACCCTCTCTCTATCCTTCACAATATCCACAAGTTATACACTCCCTCCCTCCCTCCTTCTTTCCCTCCAAACTCCCCTCCCTCGCTTGCTCACTCTACACGTCACTGCTTCGCTCCCTCCGTCCCTCACTCACTCACTCACTCACAAGCCTCATTAACACCTGTGTGATAATCCATCATGCTACCAATACCCCCACCACTACCACCATTACCACAATTTGTGTGGTGGTGGTGGTGAGAAGTGAGGCTAACTGAACCGGGTATTGGGAGTTTTTGTATTTACAGCGAGAAAATAAATATTGACTCGGCAGGTATTAACTCCTTCGTAAACACCTGTGTTTTACCGCGCATTTTTTGTGCATTCCCGCGCTATTTTTTGGTGTTCTCGTGTTTTTTGTGTATTCTGGTGCTTTTCCTTTTGTTATATCGCAATTTGTTTTGTTTTACGTTTTATTTCTGTTATTTCCTCATGCGCACTTTTTTTTTTAGCGTTTTTTGTTTTATTTTTTGCGCGCCTTTTGTTGAGTGTTTAATTATGTATGACAGTTTTCACGTGTCTTTTCTCTTTTTGGCCGTCCTACTTTTTTCTCTCACTTTTTTGTTTCATTTTGGATTTTTTTACGCTGATGTTTTGTACCTTACTTTAAAATTAACACACATATATCACATTCACGAACTTTGAAGCTGATATCAAAATTGTCCATAAATTCGTCCCCAGGAAGAGGGTTTAAATGACTGACAAAAACAGTTACTCCAAAATTTGTGAAAATGTTTCCATAAAGTATTTTACATCCAGTTGAACTTTATTGTTGAGTTTCAGTTCAGCGTTTGGTTTACAAATGGTGAAATTGACCCGACATCACTGTTGATGAAACTTAACTGTACTGTACTATGGAAGTCATGTGTGTAGGTGTATTGTGTAGCTGGTGGAGGTGTACTGTGTTGGTGGTGGAGGTGTACTGTGTTGGAGGTGTACTGTGTCCCTGGTGGAGGTGTACTGTGTTGCTGGTGGAGGTGTACTGTGTTGCTGGTGGAGGTGTACTGTGTTGGAGGTGTACTGTGTCCCTGGTAGAGGTGTACTGTGTTGCTGGTGGAGGTGTACTGTGTTGCTGGTGGAGGTGTACTGTGTTCTGCTGGTGCTGAGGTGTGCTGTGTGCTGGTGGAGGTGTGCTGTGTCCCTGGTGGAGGTGGCTGTGTTGGTTGGTGGAGGTGTACTGTGTCCTGGTGCAGTGTACTGTGTGGTGGAGGTGTACTGTGTCCCTGGTGGGGTGTACTGTGTAGCTGGTAGGTGTACTGTGTTTGGTGGGTGTACTGTGTTGCTGGTGGAGGTGTACTGTTTGGTGGTGGAGGTGTACTGTGCCCTGGTGGAGGTGTGCTGTGGTGGTGGAGGTGTACTGTGTCCCTGGTGGAGGTGTACTGTGTTGCGGTGGAGGTGTACTGTGTTGGTGGTGGAGTGTGCTGTGTCTGGTGGAGGTGTGTACTGTGTTGGTGGTGGGGGGTGTGCTGCTGTGTCCCTGGTGGAGGTGTGCTGTGTGGCTGGTGGAGTGTACTGTGTGTCCCTGGTGGAGGGTGTGCACTGTGTGGTGGAGGTGTACTGTGTTGGGTGGTGTACTGTGTTGCTGGTGGAGGTGTACTGTGTAGCTGCTGTGTTGCTGGTGGAGGTGTACTGTGTTGCTGGTGGAGGTGTGCATGTGTGTGGCTGGTGGAGGTGTACTGTGTTGTGGTGGAGGTGTACTGCTGTGTTGCTGGTAGGTGCTGTGTTTGCTGGTGGAGGTGTGCTGTGTGGCTGGTGGAGGTGTATTGTGTTGCTGGTTGGAGTGTGTACTGTGTGTGCTGGTGTGGAGGTAGCTGGTGGAGGTGTGTTGTAGCTGGTGTTGTGCTGTGTTGGGTGGAGGTGTACTGTGTTGCTGGTGGAGGTGTACTGTGTAGCTGGTGGAGGTGTACTGTGTTGCTGGTGGAGGTGTACTGTGTCCCTGGTGGAGGTCATATGAGGTGTAGTTATCCTCTGACCTGAGTATGACCCTTCTGGAGTGACCACGGTAATAACTATCACCACGAGACGTTAGTCGTGTAAGTTAAAGGCAAGTTGTTGAGGACATGGAGATGATGTCTGTCGGTGGGTCATCCAGGCGTCGGTGCGTCCCTCCCTACGTTAATGATTCCGTCTGGGAGTTGGTGCGTCTATCCGTACGTTAATGATTCCGTCTGAGAGTTGGTGCGTCTATCCGTGCGTCCCTCCCTACGTTAATGATTCCGTCTGGGAGTTGGTGCGTCTATCCGTGCGTCCGTTTTGGGAATGTTACGCACGCAGAAATACCAACAAACAGACATAGATATCAATATTATTTTGTACATTAATATTTAAATACAAAAATCGTATACCAATAAAGAAATCAATATTATGACCATTTTTTCCTCTGGGGTCACGGGTTCTTGTGGTCAACATGTTCAGAACCTGTTATACAATAATAATCATCTGTTTTCTGTGTACATTAGTTTTTTATTGAAAGAAGGACCAACCACGCGTCTTATAGCGTCGTCAACAACCAATCACATTCAAGTAGGAGGATCGGCGTTGTTTATTGGCTTTTGAAAGTTAGTGTGTGTGTTGTTATTGGGTAATTACCTGAGCAAGAAGTCATGTAATATACGGCTGGTCTTGTTTGATGTTGATTTTGAGTGTGTGTGTGTGTGTGTGTGTGTGTGCGTGTGCGTGTGTGTGTGTGTGTGTGTGTGTGTGGTAGTTATATATTAATGATAATAAAAACTAATAATATTATCATCAGCTACAACAAAATAATAATAGTAATTTTAAGAGTAGTAGTAAAACAGTGACTGAATATATTAATAATAATAATAATGATAGTAATAATAATAATAATAATAATAATAATAATAAAATAAAAATAATAAAACTAATAATAATAATAATGATAATAATATTAATACTACTACTACTAATAATAATACACATGCTGTTTTAATCATTTATATGAAGGCATTATACTCTACTTATAAATACAACTGTAATGTACACTTAACTACACCAGACTAAGACACCACCTTAATGATACTGTCACTACCTGTACGTTATACCTTAATTAAAGCACCACCGCCACGATAGTGACACCATATAATTACTCTGCTTGTACTTCTCATTACCTGTATTTGCTCTACTCGCCAAACATTCAGACAGACACGCTGTAATACTTGGCTGTTCGTTGTGTTATTATACTACCAATAATCAAGAGAAGAATTACCTGTCGATCATATAATATTGTGAATTATCTGTGATTTATGTATTTAGGTGATTTACCTGTGGATTATATACTATTGTTAATTACCTGTAAATTACGTAGTATTGTGAATTACGTGTGGATTATGTAATATTGTAAATTGCCTGTAAATTATATACCACCAAATAATGTGACTCTCTCTCTCTCTCTCTCTCTCTCTCTCTCTCTCTCTCTCTCTCTCTCTCTCTATATATATATATATATATATATATATATATATATATATCCCATTCCCAGTTATTTATAAGACTCGTCTTCATATTACTTGTGAATGATATATTTACGTGTATTCCCACGTATGTGACTTTACACCTAAATTATGTGGGAATTACATACCTACAACATTGCTTCCAGCCGTTCCCGAATTACCTGAGGTGTCATCAGGTAGTCATTGCCGCATAATAATGGGTCGTGGCAGGTGACAAGTACTGTGTATTAGAGGTCGTAACTTGCTCTACCAGGGGTCGTATACACGTTATGTACAGACGAACATCATGCGAGATGTATGAGGGAAAATGGATTGTGTTTTCTGAATCATGAGGCGTTTTTGTAATCACCTTGGGTGTGTCTCAATAACCTGAAACATATTTGAATCACCAGATGCGTTTCTATATTACCGAGGGTGTGTAATATTTTTGGGATATGTCTAAATCACCTATTGTCTGTTTAAGTGACCCGGGGCACGTCTAAATGACCTAGAATATGTCAGAATCACCTAAGGCATGTTTAAATCACGTAGGACAGTCTAAATTAGGTCGGGCTCTTCTTAATCACCTAGGTCACGCCTGAATCACCTGATGTGTGTAAATATCACCCTCGGAAATGCTTACAACAGGCCAGCGTCACGTGGAAATGCTGGGAGCACCAACCACTTCACCTGGAAATGTGCAGATCATGCTTACACCGCGGAAATATATGTTCTAGGCGTGGTTGAGTGTATAGAAAATGCTCTCGACTTGTTTACGTCGCTGGTAAAAGCTCTCACAGCGTACCTGCATCACCTGAGATATGTTTTGTGTAACAGTGTATAACCAGGCCCCCCCCCCCCACGCACACAGCGTTAAGGCTTACGTTAGACACCAAGTTTATTTTTTTTATGCGGCCACAATAACAGTAGCGATTAATCAGGTATAATGGTCTCTCTCAGGTGTATAATTCAGGTAGGAACACACGGCAGCCACCTCGAATAGCGTAAGCCTTAGTGACACCCACCGGATATAGCACAAACATACACCTAAGGACACCTGGGGTTACCTGGGGGGAGCAATAGGAGTACCTTGGAGCATATAAGATTACCTGGGAGCATATAAGATTACCTGGGAGCATTTACACTAAGTTTCATTTAACTGAACGTATCCTAACCTCACCTAACCTAAGAGATATAGAAATAATTGGGCTGATCACATACATATAAAGTAGAGTCTCATAACTATATTTACGCCATCTTTCCTTCGTGGGAGGTAATATTGTAGAGGGATAAGGTTTACCTTCAAGCAAACACCGTCCCTCAGCGGTAAATACGTTCTTTGTTAGTTTTATATTTTAAAAGATAATATTTGCGTTCCCAGACAGGCAGAGAGACAGACGGTACTGCCATTCTCGTCATACTGTAGTGTTTTTGTGGATGGTTTATACGTTGAGAGAGAGAGAGATTAACTTACACACACCCATAACACATCACCTTTCTCTCATGATAGTTCAGTGCATAATTCTCTTTTTTTCTCCTTATTTTTTGAGAAAGAGAGAAAGATAATTTCCACCTTCAAAGTCTCGCCCAGCTTCATAATTAGCTGGATTTGGAGGGGGTGAAAAAGAGAGAAAGAGAAGGGAGAAAAAACCTCCGCTGCAATATTTGAGGCTGTGTTTGCCATCTGTGTTAATAGCATTAGTGTGGAGGTACAGCAATGCAGTTTACCTTTCAAACTGATGAATCGTCGGTCAGGTATCCAGATTTAGAATTCTCACAGGTGCCTCAGGTAAAGTCAGGTGTAGGGTGTGGCGCAGGTGATTGGATCAGCTTTACTTGCTGTTGACGTCTTTAAAATGTTCAAGGTTAGAGTGTGTGTGTGTGTGTGTGTGTGTGTGTGTGTGTGTGTGTGTGTGTGTGTGTGTGTGTGTGTGTGTGGAGGGAATAAATGTGTAGTATGGTGTATGTAGAAAGTTAGGGTGTGTTTATGGTGTTTATATAGAGGGTCAGGGAGTGTGGTATATTGTATATTTATTCCCATGGTGTATAATCCCCCCCTATGTGTATATACGTATAGAAATGTTGACTGAGTGTTTGTTAATTGAGGTATTTTTCCTAGTATCAGTTTTCATGTACACACACACGATATGCATACACTGGCAAATCATACATACACAGAGACACATAGGCGTAAGTATGTGTAGTTTTGTATGTACACACTCAAGCTGAAGTTTATACACATGTATACTCATATGCGTTATACAGGACAAGATTGTATTTCTTATCTAAAATATACTGCGTCATTCTACACTGCACTACACCTTTAAATAACGCTACACTACTCTGTTCTGTACTGAAGCCCCGCGAGATGTTCTTCACTTTAGGCTTCACTATGCTACACAGTTCTCAAGTATACTTAACACTACACCACACCACAGCTCACTACACTACACTACACCACATCACATACCAACAGTGCGCAACACTACATCTTCCTACACTATATAATACTACACCACACCACATCACACACACCTACACTGCATAAAACTGCACCTTCCTACACCACTTCACACACACCTACACTGCACAACACATTTCCCAGGTATACAGGATACACAACGCTGCAGTTGGCAAGTATTCTTCTTTTTTCACTAATGGCGACATGACAAGCCATCCAATTTCCGTGAAAACTGCCGCCAATTTCTGCGAAAAGTCGTGACCCACGGACTCGAACGGCCGCAGTGCTCGATAATCCACGCGAATGCGGGTATAGCGTGAGCTGATTGGTCCTTGCTCACCATGACGTTAGTTTAAAGGAGTCCGACCTTGCTTTTTGGTGGTAGGTTATATTTTAAATTAAGTTTTGTTGTTGTAAGTCTGATTAAACCCGGTTTAAGTGAGGTTGGCTTAGTTTAGATTTGTTTACGTAAGGTTGGGTTAGATAAGTCGGGTAAGTTAGCTGTAGGTCATGTTAGAGTTATGCGTTTTGTGTGGGGCGAAAACCAGCTGACGTCATGAATAACAACAATGGGAGACCTATAAGCACATTTCATGCCCTCATACGAGTGGATTCAACCCACATCAGCACCCGTGACCTCGGTGGTCAATAAGCCAATCCTTGACGGAGGTAACCAGCGGTGATCCACTGGTGCTGCAACACGCAGGGGTGACCAGACCAGTGATAGAAAATTCATCACATGCCGTCAATAGACTCATCAAAGTCCAGCTGACCAGATTGAATTAAAAAGAATGATGGATTAGTATTGTGAGGTATAATGTACTTACACTCGTGGTATAATGTGCATATAATCGATATACTCAGACACGTGAGGTTTTACGCCATTGGTACACAAGGAGGCTTCGTGCCCGGCATTGTACTCGAGTGCCTGTACGACCATAACTTAAAAGTTAGGTACCCATTAACGACTGGGTGGACTGCGGGTGCCCCGAATTCGAACCGGAGACTTTTAGGACAGGAGGAGAGCGCTATATCTACACGACAGCAGCACCGCATGTCATACCTAACTCAGCCAAGGAAAATAGATGACTGACATGCCTCAGCCAATGAGAGTTGACATCTTACACACACACACACACACCAGCCTAGAAAGTTCTGTCTGTGAAAGATTTTGTGTGTGTGTGTGTGTGTGTGTGTGTGTGTGTGTGTGTGTGTGTGTGTGTGTGTGTGTGTGAGATAGATAGAGAGAGGGAGAGATTGTGTGTGTGTATATTGTCTGTCTGTCTGCTTATGGCGCGCCACTATGTTTAAATGTGCGCAGGTGCGTATGTGTCGTTGCGTCTCCTGCTTCATTGTTCGCCTAAAGGAGGAAGGGCAGAAGGGAGTTAGAGTGGTGGAAGGGGGAAGGAGTGGTGGAGGGAGACGGAGGAAGGGGTGGTGGAGGGGGAAGGGGAAGAGCGGTGGAGGGGGGAAGGGGGAAGGAGGCGCCACAAAGATGGTACACCAAAACACACACACACACGTCACTGTCCTGGTAATTAAGACACATGGTGCTTCAACACTCTCCCTTGTGGCCTGCTGTGTTGAGGGTGAGAGGGAGGGAATTAAAGAAAAAGAAGGAGAGAGGGATAGGAGGGAGAGAAAGGGAGGAAGAGGGGGAAATAGAGAGATGGAAAAGAGAGACAGAGTGAGTGAGAAAAGCTGTACTGAATGAGAGAATTAATAGCTTAGTGAGAAACAACTTCTCCCCATCTCCTCCCTCACTCACTCCTTCCTTTCCTCTCCCGGATATTCCCATCTTCAACCCTTGGCGACAAACACCCTCACTTGGAATAGCGGGAATCCCCTGGAACCATAACAGGAATCCGCCAGTCATGATTTTTGTCGCCTGCTCGCTCACAATCCACGACAATTATTCCATTTTTCAGCCTGTCAGAGTTGACGGGTGGAGCAGCTGATTGTACGTGGCGGAGAAGTCAACCCGGGTGATTGATAGACTCCAGGGACGAAATGTGTGAAAATTGGGGAGAAAATTGTAAAAGTTATGTAAAAGTGAGGGACGTTATTTGTAAAAGTTGTGTAAAAATTAGAGACGTTATTTGTTAAAGTTAGGAACGTTGTTTGTAAAATTCGTGAAAATGTTAAGTGCTTTCTGTGTAAATCTTGCCTAGAAATTTGTAAAACAAACGTAAAAAAACGTAAAAGTTAAATAAGACTTTCGAGAAAACGTCTTTTTTAGGAATATTTATTTGTTATTCCTATTGTATTCTTATTTTTGTAGATGTATTGAAAGGTACATTTTTTATTATTAATTTAGGCATTTGTGGTGTATGTTGCTTATTACTGTATTATTATTATTATTATTATTATTATTATTATTATTATTATAAAGTTAAGTTTGGTTAGGTTAGGTTATACTGGATTACTCTAGGTCGGGTTACAGGCTAACTCTATTAGCTTTTAATTAGACAGTCGATTGCCTCTGTTTGTGGTCACTTAAAGCATTGTAAATATTTAATAGTTTGTTTATTTTCGTGTATACGTGCTTGTGTACCCGTGCCTGTGTATGCGTGTGAGTGAGTGATCTCTTGCGTGCTTGCATGTGAGCGAGGAATACAGTGCTAGAGAGAGAAAACTAGCTTACCTCACACACACACACACACACACACACACACACACACACACACACACACACACACACACACACACACCAAAAAAAAAAGGCCTTCTATTCATAATACATTGTAAGTGTGGCTGGTGGGTGGCCTATCTCACGTCATTGTTTACTACATATTAACCAAAGGTGTCACGCGCTCTCCCGGACCTATTGATGTCTTCGTATCGTGTTGGAGACGTCATCTGTTTTGATTACTCTAGGTGTCTTATCTTGTTTTTTGTTGATGTTTTTGTTTGATTTGAGTTTTTTTTTTTTTTGGTGTCTTTACGTCTATTTATTTATGTGTGTAATGTCTCTATGTACAGTATGTGTATCTCTTTCTACTGTATGTGTTTATGTAATGTCTACATGTATGTTTATATAGTATGTGTTTGTATGTGTGTAAGTGTATTAAGTATGTATCTTTATGTATGTCCGATATCCTGTGTATGTGTTTCGTGTTAGTGTGTGTGTGTGTGTGAAATATCCATATGTCTGTTTTTGATGTCTGTATTTATCTGTAATGTCTGTGTCTGTGTCAACCCTCCCATCAATAACACTACCCCCATTCTCCTCCCCATCACCCCCGTCTTTATCACAGCCCCGTGTAGGTGTGTGCAAGTTACCTGGCGCGTTATTCTACCTCACCTGGATTACTATGGTGTAACTTTTCTCACCTGTGTCATAATCAACTCCTTCCTCCCTCCTTCCCGACAGCCACCCCTTCCTCCTTACCCTCCTCGCCTCCTCCCTCTTCCCCGCCTTCCCTCGCGCGAGCTTACACTTAGGCCAGGTGGCAGCCAATTAGATAGAAATTATCTATGAGTTCCTCTGACACCTGCTCCTCACTACCTGTCCAAGATTACTGGGTTGTGAGGCTATATATCTTTACGGGGAATCGATCCCGTGTTTCCCTCCCCCACTCCCTCCCTCCACGTATGTAATGTACCTGCAATATTTACATGGGTGGTGTGTGTGTGTGTGTGTGTGTGTGTGTGTGTGTGTGTGTGTGTGTGTGTGTGTTTAGATACGTACCTTATGTAGCTTGTGTACTTCTCCCTTCCTCCCTAGCTCCCTCCCTCCTTCACCTACTTACCTCCCTAACTTAACCTAACCTCCCACTCTCCTTCCCTCCCTTTCTCCATGCCTCCCAAAACTAACCTAACCTAACTTCCTTCCCTCTCAATCTAACCTATAATAATTACCCTCCCTCCCTCCCTCTTCCTCTCTCCTAACCTAACCTAACCTCCTTCCTGCACTTTCTTTTGGTCACGCATAAACTGATAACGAGTAAGTGGTTTCTTTTGGTCACTCATAAACTGATAGCGAGTAAGTGGTTTCTGTTAATTAATCACTCATGTATTCATATATTAATAGCGAGTGAGTGGCTCTCCCGGGCACTCATACGCTGAGGAATGTTGATACTCACCAAACATTAAGGCTGTCCGTCACACGTACAACATGAAGTGTACTGTAGATACTCACCTCTGAGACTGAGTCGGTATTTCGAGGTCACTCATACACTTAACAAACTGGCTAGCCACGGAGACTGAGTACACACACACACACAGTGAGACATAAATAACAGACGTGTGTACACCCAAGAGCCATAATTTTATATGAAACCCAAGTGTGAGAAATATAATGTTTGAATGAGTGTCTGAGCATTATTGATGTGTCGCCATTGTGTGTATGTCTCTGTTGTATCTCGGGGTGGGAGGTAGGAATTTTCCGGCTTGAAATATTAAATCATGTTTGTAAGAAAAAAAATAGTGTTTACATATCGGAAATAATGTGTAAAAATAAATTTGTAAATGTTCTGAGGTGAAAGTTCATAAGTAATGTGTGATACTTTGAAGGAAAAATTATTATTATTATTATTATTATTATTATTATTATTATTATTATTATTATTATTATTATTTTTATTTTATTTTTTTCACGTGTTAATTGTGTACAGGTGGCAGGTGAGACGTTCAATTGGATGAATAAAACTTAGTCACGCTTGAGCCGAGGTAATGCCACAGTTGTACCTCATAACTAATAAACCACACCTGTGCACACACACACAGACACACACCTGTTAATTAAGATCAAGTTGCGCACACGTGACTATTTTTTTTATTTGAGTCGCATGTGTCGGAAGCGTTTCTCTCAGTCGTGTATATTTGAAGTGGGTTACTTTAAATGTGATTACATTTTCTTTCATATATATGTAACTTTATTTGTTGATTCAGTCGTGTATATATATGACTTGATGATTCAGTCATTTATTTGTGTCAGTGATACAGTTGTGTATATATGACGTATTGTGATTACAACATGCACTACAGGTGACTTATTGCATCAGTCACGTATTTGTTATTTTCTACTAATTATTGACATGCAAACGTGACTTATGCAATTGATGAATACAGTACCCTTGCCTTATAATACATATACTCGAGCATATATGTTACTTAAATTCATTAATCTCTACCCCAAAAAAAAAATCTCCAAGTTTCAAGGCGTCATAGTTTTTGTTCTGGCATCGCTGTCTTAAACATATTCACCACAGAAAGTATTATATTTTGCTCTGGCAACGGTGCTGAAGAATTTCCTCCCGCCGGCACTTCATAAATTGCATTTTCCAATAAAATTTTCTTAGGCAGAAGTTTTCAAAATGCCACGAAAAATTCTAGCTTCCTTCCTTCCTTCCTTCCTTCCTTCGTTCCTTCTTTCCGTCCTCCCTTCCTCCCTTCCTCCCTTCCTACCTTCCTCCCTTCCTTCCTTCCTTCCTTCCTTCCTTCCTTCCTTCCTTCCTTCCTTCCTTCCTTCCTTCCCTTCCTTCCTCCCTTCCTTCCTTCCTTCCTGTCTCACTTCCTCTCCTCCACCCCTCCTTCATTTCCTTCTCTGTTTCCCTTTTTCCTGTGTCCCTAAATATGCGTATGAATATTTTCCCTTAAAACATATAATAACGAAAGACATTGTCGAACCTTTAAATATTTTGAGCCCCGAATCTCCGAACCCATGCACCTCTAAACCCTGACTCCCTAAAGACTTTAATTCTCGAACCCTGAATCTTCTAACCTTTTATCTCCTTAAACTTTTGAATCCGAACCCTTTGACCCTTGATGACACAAAAGTTCGAACCCATGAGCAAAGTCGAGTTAAGTCCTGGTCGGGTTATGTCACCTTAGGTTAGGTTAAGTTAGCTGTGGTTGTGGTGTTTCCTAACCTAACCATACCATACCATACCATACCATACCATACCATACCATACCATAATAGAATCTGGTGACCTTTGTAACCCTGATTTATAAAATATTATCAATGAGGGGGATTCATTTTCCATCTTTGTTCTTTTTTTAATAGATTTTTATTGAAGTATTTTTGTTTTGTTATTCCCAGCCTTGTAATGCAATAAGAGATTATTGAATTTGTCTGCATGTCTGTATTTTTTTATTCGTGTGTGTGTGTGTGTGTGTGTGTGTGCGTGCGTGTGTGTGTGTGTGTGTGTGTGTGTGTGTGTGTGTGTGTGTGTGTGTGTGTGTGTGTGTGTGTGTGTGTGTGTGTGTGTGTGTGTGTGTGTGTGTGTGTGTGTGTGTGTGTGTGCGTGCGTGTGTGTGTGTGTGTGTGTGTTTAATGTACACAATCTAACCTAAATTTCATTATTAATTCGGCCATTCCTGTTTATATGTATCATACACCTTAGGCGCACCTTTACACGAGTACAAACATACTGTACACACGTAGGTGGATACAAACAGGTATATGTACTGATACACAAACATACTTTACACAGATACATAAGTGCTATACAGGTATATATCATGCATGAGCCCCCTTCCTTCCTTCCTTCCTTCCTTCTACCTACCAAACACATCAACACCATCACAACACACTGCAGGTTGGGGAGGTACGACATACACACACACGCGTACAGCAAGTAGCCTACCCGCCATGTGTATAAACCAGGGCTACACCAGACCAACACTCGAATAGAGAGGAGGTAGGAAGAGGAGGTAGGAAGAGGAGGTAGGAAGAGGAGGTAGGAAGGGGAGGAGATAGGAGGGGGAGGAGGAGGAGGAGGAGGAGAAGGCTTCTGTTGTGTACTGTCTAAACACGTCTCCAAAAATAATGGCATTCACTCGTCCCTCAGCTGCTGGTTGGAGGTCCGGGGATTACCCTCCAAAGATTCGTGCGCTCAGTGTGTGTGTGTGTGTGTGAATAGGAAAAATAAGAGAGAATGTGATAAAATGGACGTGGAAAAGTAGAGGAAGGGTAGAAATAGGAAGAGAGGGAAGATAATAAAGCGAAGTTGGGTTAGTTAACTTGAAAGCTTTGGAAAATGGGGTGGT